>NW_018408847.1:124316-143753 GCF_002113885.1 Mizuhopecten yessoensis | reverse complement strand
GAGTTATAAACCATACCAATCTACTGGTCAGTTATAAACCATAACGCTCTACTGGACAGTTCTAAACCATAACACTCCACTGGCCAGTTATAAACCATAACACTCTACTGGTCAGTTATAAACCATAACGCTCTACTTGTCAGTTATAAACCATAACACTCTACTGATCAGGTATAAACCATAACACTCTACTGGTCAGTTATAAACCCTAACACACTACTTGTCAGCTTTAAACCATAACACTCTACTGGTCAGTTATAAACCCTAACACACTACTTGTCAGCTTTAAACCATAACACTCTCCTGGTCAGTTATAAACCATAACACACTACTTGTCAGCTTTAAACCATAACACTCTACTGGTCAGTTATAAACCATAACGCTCTACTTGTCAGTTATAAACCATAACACTCTACTGATCAGTTAAAAACATAACACTCTACTGGTCAGTTATAAACCATAACACTTTACTGATTAGGTATAAACCATAACACTCTACTGGTCAGTTATAAACCATAACACACTACTTGTCAGCTTTAAACCATAACACTCTACTTGTCAGTTATAAACCATAATCCTCTTCTGGTCAGTTAAAAACCAAAACACTCTACTGATCAGGTATAAACCATAACACTCTACTGGTCAGTTATAAACCATAACGCTCTACTTGTCAGTTATAAACCATAACACTCTACTGATCAGTTAAAAACATAACACTCTACTGGTCAGTTATAAACCAAAACACTCTACTGATTAGGTATAAACCATAACACTCTACTGGTCAGTTATAAACCATAACACACTACTTGTCAGCTTTAAACCATAACACTCTACTGGTCAGTNCACACTACTTGTCAGCTTTAAACCATAACACTCTACTTGTCAGTTATAAACCATAATCCTCTTCTGGTCAGTTAAAAACCATAACACTCTACTGATCAGGTATAAACCATAACACTCTACTGGTCAGTTATAAACCATAAAACTCTACTTGTCAGTTATAAACCATAACACTCTACTGATCAGTTAAAAACCATAACACTCTACTAGTCAGGTATATAACATAACATTCTAACATCTGACCATACAGTTATCTCTATTGGTCATCTAGAAGACAATTCTGACCATTTTACTCTACTGGTCAGTTAAGTTTTATATTGGTAAGAAAATATCTCTCTAAAACAGAGATCCTTATAGAGGTACATGTATCCTTTACCACAAAGACAAACAGACGAATCCCTCTGATAAATATCACGACTATTTATTTAAATATTTCAATGACAGAATTTCTACAGCAATGATTTAACTGTTCCATTATTCAGCAGAATGTTACACGAAACATTTCCGTAGAGATAATACCGTGTTTTAAATATCAAGTCATGTATGGAGAAGGAGCTAACAAAGGATTGACGTAATTATAGACATAAGGTCATATCCAGGTATAAAGAATGTCAGGTGTGATTGTATCTGTGGGTAGTTACGGGGAATACATACTGTCTATATTATACACAAGTTTTGCTTGCCTTAAAATCAGGTTTTATTCCTCTAGCTGTCACCAGTGAGTAAGGAAGCCATTTGACAACCAGGGGCTGTACGTGAAACGTAGAAAGTCAATTTTGTGAAAATAACCCGAAGCTGAAGGAGCTGAAGAAAGAAATTATCAAATCAATTTGGTTTGGAAGTCACTGAATTTGGACATTCTGTAAGTATATAATGTGATGAAATAAGTTTAGGATCATTTTTTGTCTGAATTTATTTCTCCAGCTAAACTAAGACCATTGGTTTGTTACAAGGTTGTCATTATAACAATAGCTTTCTACTGGTCAGTAAAAGGCCATAACACTCTGCTGGTCAGTTATCAACCACATCATTCTACTGGTCAGTTATAAACCATAACACTCTACTGGTCAGTTATAAACCATAACACTATACTGATGAGTTATAAACCATACCACTCTACTGATCAGGTATAAACCATTACACTCTACTGGTCAGTTATAAACCATAACACTCTACTGATGAGTTATAAACCATACCACTCTACAGGTCAGTTATAAACCATAACACTCTACTGATCAGTTATAAACCACAACACTCTACTGGTCAGTTATAAACCCTACCATTATATTGGTGAATGGTAAGTCTCCTTGTTCCAAAACACTATCTATCGGTCAGTTAGAAGACCTTTCTGGCCATATTATTCTTTCTAATGGTAAGAAAGAAGACCATTCTTACCATATTATTCTCCCTATTGGTCAGTTGGAAGACCATTCTGACTTATCATTTTTTCCTAATGGTCAGTTAGAAGACCATTCTGGCCATATTATTCTCCCTATTGATCAGTTAGAAGACCATTTTGGCCATATCATTCTCTCTATCGGTCAGTTAGAAGACCATTCTGACATTATCATTTTTCCTGATGGTCAGTAAGAAGACCATTCTGGCCATATTTTCTCACTATTGATCAGTTAGAAGACAATTCTGGCCAATAGGTTAGTCTTGTGTCATCGTAGAATGTAGATTCAAAGTGTGGTAAAGAGTTGTGATATTTCATACATGTAATAAGGCATTAGACCAAATCCTATTTATAAGTCATTATTCATATTTGAATAGCACTGATTTGAATGACACAAAAGCCAGTTCTACGACAAAGATTTAAATGTTTTCTATAGAAAGTTCCACATAAAACTTTCCTTTAATTTCTGTTCAGAACATACTGTAGTTTAAATATCAATACATAGACGTAACACAGCCTTTATCATAATTCAATGCCCAGACCCTACCACCCTTAGAAGTTACGAGGAACACAAACCGTTTCTACAGCATAGTTTACTTGCCTAACAACAATATGGTATTTTTGTCACCAGTGAGGACGCCAATCGATCACTAAGAGCGGTGAAAACCTAACAAGACAATTATATGAAGATATAACTGAATTTTGAATAGTTGAGTAAAAAATTTAACAAAAAATGCTTTGAATGTTCTCTTTATTAATTTCTCTGATTAAACTTACAAATCAATTTGTCTCTCAATATGACGTTCAGTTACATGTCCTTTCTGGCCTAACACTGTTTATTGGTCAGTTACAAGACCTTTTCGTCTGTTAAGTTTCTACTGGTCAGTAACTATTCCTTTCTAGCCATTACACTCTCTAGTGATCAGTTACAAGACCTTTTCGTCTGTAAAGTTTCTATTGGTCAGTAACTAGTCCTTTCTAGCCATTACACTCTCTAGTGATCAGTTACAATAACTTTTCGTTTGTTAAGTTTCTACTGGTCAATAACTAGTCATTTCTAGCCATTACACTCGCTAGCGATCAGTTACAAGACACTTTCGTCTGTTAAGTTTCTACTGTTCAGTAACTTTTTAGCCATTACACTTTCTAGTGGTAAGTTACAAGACCAATCTGTTAATTACATTTTCTAGTGGTCAGTTACAAGACCAATCTGTTAATTACACTTTATAGTGGTCAGTTACAAGACCATTTCTACTGGTCAGTATTTAGTCCTTTCTAGCCATTACACTCTCTAGTGATCAGTTACAAGACCTTTTCGTCTGTTAAGTTTCTACTGGCCAGTAACTAGTCCTTTCTAGCCATTGCACTCTCTAGTGATCAGTTACAAGTCCTTTTCGGCTGTTAGGTTTCTACTGGTCAGTAACCAGTCCTTTCTAGCCATTACACTTGCTAGTGGTCAGTTACAAGACCTTTTTGTCTTTTAAGTTTCTACTGGTCAGTAACTAGTCCTTTCTAGCCATTACACTCGCTAGTGATCAGTTACAATAACTTTTCGTTTGTTAAGTTTCTACTGGTCAGTAACTAGTCCTTTCTAGCCATTACACTTGCTAGTGGTCAGTTACAAGATAAATCTATTAATTACACTTTTTAGAGAATTAAACTAAACAATTCAAATTTAAATTTAAACAGTTAATCATTATTTTTTCTTTCACAGGTACACAAAAGGTGACCTAAAGATCCACCAGAAGTTACTTCCCTGTACACCTTTAGTTCTCCCACATCCACAACCATGGCAACCAAACACAGCAGCCCCAGTCCACTAATTCCAGTCAGGGTCAAAGGCCACACAAAGTGTCCGTACCATAAGGACAATGAGGTGGTTATACTCTGTCAGAACTGTGGATTATTGATCTGTACGACTTGTTCCATAACAAGTCACAAAACCCACATTGATAGCTTTCAAGAAATTTCTAAAATTACAAATGAACAAAAAAATACACTTCTAGACTTAATGAATAAAACAGAAAAGATTGAAATTCCCAAACTCAAAAATGAAATCCAATCGGCAAGGAACGAAATTTCGACAAGGGAATCTAACTACAAAAAACTCTCTGTAAATATAAAAAAACAGCACGATCAATGTAAACACGATTTACACAAGGTAATGGAGGATTATTTAGTAATATGTAACAAGATGGAGAAGGGGACCACAGACCTCCTTCAGACTCACATCACAAACCTGGAGGACAGGTTAGACACTTTAATGAAACTCTCATCAGAGTGTAAACAGACCCTCCAGACAGGCACTGCTGTACTTGTGTATGACTCAGTATCAGAAATCCAGGACATGGACTTAGATATCCCACAGACACCTATTGACATGACAGGGTTTACTCCAGGTAACGACAGACAAAGTCACCTGGAGCAGGCCATGGGGGAAATGAAGACTCCTACCGACCATCTCCAGGCAGGATCAGCACCTAGTGGTCACTCCAAACAAGGCCCAGGTGTGAGACCTAAACAGTCCAAAGCTACAGAGACGGGTCAAGCCTCCACTGGAGCAGTCCTGTACAAACTTTGTGACAGTCCAACTGTCATATCTCAGTTCTCATACCCAGATACTATCTCATCAATCTGTCCTACAACTGATGGAGGTGCATGGCTGTGTAAGCATAAAACCAACACAGTAAACCTCATCAACAACAAAGGTCAAGTCATACAGAAGATAAAACACAACAGTGACATCACAGACATCAGTCTGGACCCCACCACAGATCGTCTGTGGTTCTGTTGTTTAGATGAGAGGATTATCTGTGAAGTATCTACATCATCTACACCAGTCACAAGGTTTACTACAGAGGGGTACCCATACAGTCTGTGTGTGACCAGGGAGGGTCTGGTAGTGGTGGGTACATTGGGTAGACAGGGGTACAGGGTGATGATGTACACAGTAGACGGCGAGGTGTTACACACAGCCACTGTGGAGGGGTCAGGGACGGGGGCAGTACAGTCCATCACACAGAGTGGTGTTACAGGTAACATAGCTATAGTGAGTAGTAACCTAATCAGTGGAGACAGTAGTGATCTAGACAACTACAGGCGTCACATCATTGTGTACAACCCAACACTCCAGTCCCTGGTCCACTACGGGGGAGAGGGGATACCAGCACGGGAGGTGGTCACACCAGACAAGTTTGATCCAGTAACAGTTGTATATGACAGTAAGGGTAATATTGTTATTGCTGACAGGACAAGGGACACAATAGAACTGATAAGTGGAGCAGGGAAGTACATAAAAACACTTCAAACAAACAAAGGACAGGGACAAGTAGGTATACAGAAGGATGATGTGTTGTGGTCATACTTAGTGTTAGATACAGGAAAGTGGGGATTCAGACTTCTCAAGTATTACAGTGACTGAGGAGTGACTAAACCTGGAGTGAACCACAGACAAATTATACCACATAAATACAAAAGGACGTTAATTTTAACATTTAACTTTGACCTTTGTTATTATGATCTTATACACTTGATCAACACTTATACAGACTAACAATATCATGTTTAAGGAACTAATGTAAACATGTCACAGGTTTATTGTTTACAGGTTTTGTAAATAGTTTCTGTTACAACTTCTGTTTTGCAGTATTATTCCAAATTAATGTCATCATTAATGTTTACAAATCAGCCATGCTGGAACATCAGGTCCATTTATTTTACTGTGAAATATGTTCTTTTCAATACTCAAGAAAAATGTTATTGATTTCAAAAACCTGCAATGAAATCTGAAATCAGCGTCTCTGTACTAATGACTTGTTTTCTAGGTGTATAACCCGACTTCCCTTATATCCTGAAGTAGACTATTCCAAACACCTGATCTACCCATAAATATTGGGCATGGACCTTGTGTACATATAAAAAGGCAATGAAACATTCATTGTTACAAATCAGCTATTCCCAAACATCAGGTCCATTTATTTATATCTGTAATATGCTCTTTTCAATATTCTAAAACAAGGTCATTGATTTCAAAACCTGTAATTAAATCTGAAATCAGCGTCTCTGACTTAAGTTGACCTGTTCTCTAGGTGTATAACCTGACTTCCCTTATATCACACCTAAAGTGACCTATGGTTGAGGTTTTAATTTGTTGTTACATGAAGAGATAGAGATTTGTATTGGACAGATCAATGAAATGTTTGCTGCGAGTGTGTATGAGTCAGAATCTCTGAACGTGCTGTTAAATAGGGTCACCTAAGCACTTGGATATGTTTGGTTTGAATGTTAAGAAGATGCCTCACAAATATCAGTAAAGAAATTATTTTGTATGCCATGCAAGTTGTGTGACAGTGAGTGACCACAACAAAGATGTTTGATGCTGTGGTGCATAAGTTTCTTCCTCACTAAGAGAGATTTAAGTATATCATTTGTAAATGTTATTTAACTTTAAATCAATAATATAATAAACTTGTTTAAAAAGTTTTCAAATTGTGCTTTTTTAATTTAGCTTTGATTTTTATCTCACCATCATCAGATGGTAGGCTGTTCAAATCACCCCCTCGTCTGTGGTTTATCAATCGTCCGTCGTCTATCCTAACGCCCCCTCGTCTGTAGTCTATCAACCGTCCGTCGTCTATCCTATCGCCCCCTCGTCTGTGGTCTATGAACCGGCCGTCGTCTATCCTATCACCCCCTCGCCTGTGGTCTATCAACCGCCCGTCGCCTATCCTATCACCCCCTCGCCTGTGGTCTATCAACCGCCCGTCGCCTATCCTATCACCCCCTCGCCTGTGGTCTATCAACCGCCCGTCGCCTATCCTATCACCCCCTCGCCTGTGGTCTATCAACCGTCAGTCGTCTATCCTATCCCCCCCTCGTCTGTGGTCTATGAACCGTCCGTCGTCTATCCTATCACCCCCTCGCCTGTGGTCTATCAACCGTCAGTCGTCTATCCTATCCCCCCCTCGTCTGTGGTCTATCAACCGTCTGTCGTCTAACTTTAGATATTGTTATCACTATTCCTCAAAAGGCACGCCGACATCTTTCTTAAATTTCATACGAGGGTTCCTATCCTATCACCCCCTCGTCTGTGGTCTATCAACTGTCCGTCGTCAATCCTATAACCCCCTCGTCTGTGGTCTATCAACCGTCCGTCATCTATCCTATCTCCCCCTCGTCTGTAGTCTATCAACCGTCCGTCGTCTATCCTATAACCCACTCGTCTGTGGTCTATCAACCGTCCGTCGTCTATCCGATAGCCCCCTCGTCTGTGGTCTATCAACCGTCTGTCGTCTAACTTTAGATATTGTTATCACTATTCCTCAAAAGGCACGACGACATCTTTCTTAAATTTCATACGAGGGTTCCTATCCTATCACCCCCTCGTCTGTGGTCTATGAACCGTCCGTCGTCTATCCTATCACCCCCTCGTCTGTAGTCTATCAACCGTCCGTCGTCTATCCTATTGCCCCCTCGCCTGTGGTCTATCAACCGTCCGTGGTCTATCCTATCACCCCCTCACCTGTGGTCTATCAACCGTCCGTCGTCTATCCGATCACCCCCTCGTCTGTGGTCTATCAACCGTCCGTGGTCTATCCTATCGCCCCCTCGCCTGTGGTCTATCAACCGTCCGTGGTCTATCCTATCCCCCCCTCGTCTGTGGTCTATCAACCGTCCATCGTCTATGCTATCACCCCCTCGCCTGTGGTCTATCAACCGCCCGTCGCCTATCCTATCACCCCCTCGCCTGTGGTCTATCAACCGTCCGTCGTCTATCCGATCACCCCCTCGTCTGTGGTCTATCAACCGTCCGTGGTCTATCCTATCCCCCCCTCGTCTGTGGTCTATCAACCGTCTGTCGTCTATCCTATCACCCCCTCGTCTGTTGTCTATCAACCGTCTGTCGTCTATCTTTAGATATTGTTATGACTATTCCTCAAAAGGCACGACGACATCTTTCTTAAATTTCATACGAGGGTTCCTATCCTATCACCCCCTCGTCTGTGGTCTATGAACCGTCCGTCGTCTATCCTATCACCCCCTCGTCTGTGTATATCAACCGTCCGTCGTCTATCCTATCACCCCCTCGTCTGTGGTATATCAAACGTCCGTGGTCTATCCTATCACCCCCTCGTCTGTGGTCTATCAACCATCCGTCGTCTATCCTATCACCCCCTCGTCTGTGGTATATCAAACGTCCGTGGTCTATCCTATCACCCCCTCGTCTGTGGTCTATCAACCGTCCATCGTCTATGCTATCACCCCCTCGCCTGTGGTCTATCAACCGTCCATCGTCTATCCTATAACCCCCTCGCCTGTGGTCTATCAACCGTCCGTCGTCTATCCTATTGCCCCCTCGCCTGTGGTCTATCAACCGTCCGTGGTCTATCCTATCGCCCCCTCGCCTGTGGTCTATCAACCGTCCGTCGTCTATCCTATCGCCCCCTCGTCTGTGGTCTATCAACCGTCTGTCGTCTATCTTTAGATATTGTTATCACTATTCCTCAAAAGGCACGACGACATCTTTCTTAAATTTCATACGAGGGTTCCTTTTTGTCTTCAGTTTTGAATTTAATTTTATCATACCTCCAGACCAAATGCTTCTTAGTATATCATTGTTTGAAGTTTTTAACATATTTGACCCCAGTGACCTTGAAAGTAGGTCAAGATCAATTTAATTAGGAAACTTTATAGCACACAATTTCAGGCTACTGGCCAAATATCATGACCCTCGGCCTAATGGAACTTGAGAAGAAGATTGTTAAAGATTTTTCCCCTGTTGACGTTTGACCCCTGACTGGCACTTAAAGATGACCTTTGACATTATTACTGTAATTGAGAAAAAGATTTGCACTGTTGGTCTACATAACCTACCCCAGTATCATGACTCTAGCCCAAAGGGTTCTTAGGATATTGTTGTTTGAAGTTTTCAACATATTTGACCCCTGTGACCTTGAAAGTATATCAAGGTCATTTAGATGAGAAAACTTTATAGCACTCAATCTCAGGTACCTACAAGCTAAACATCATGACCCTGGGCCTTATGGAACTTGAGAAGAAGATACTTAAAGCTTTTAGCTCATGTTTACATTTGACCCCTGACTAGCACTTAAAGTTGACCTTTGACCTTATAACTGTAATTGAGAAAAAGATTCACAGCTGGTCTAAATAACATTCCCAAGTATCATGACTCTAGTCCAAATGGTTCTTGAGATATTGTTGTTCGAAGTTTTTAACATATTCGACCCCTGTGACCTTGAAAGCAGGTCAAGGTCATTTTAATGAGGCGTTTTTATAGCACTCCATTCCAGGTACCTACTGGCCAAATATCATGACCTTGGGTCCTCCAGTTCATCAGAAGAAGTCGTTTATAAGAAAAAGTTGACGGACGGACGACGGACGCCGCAGTACGGCATAAACGGCTAAAAACATACAAACCAAGGGATAATCATGACCTGCGGCCAGTACCTGGCTTCTGCCGTAGTAGACTTTGACCCCGCAACCCAGTGGTAGAGGGCTAGTGATGTAGACTGTCAGATGCCTTAACCATTTGGCCTAATAGGCCCTGCTGTTCATATGTAACAATACTAAGGAATATAGGGATTTTGTTTTTATATACAAACTAAAAACTAACATGATTAAGGCATTTTAATCACTTACTGTGTGAACATAGTTTTTACGTACAAAGCTGGTGTTATCTTACTGTGTGAACATAGGTTTTACATACAAAGCTGGTGTTATCTTACTGTGTGAACATAGGTTTTACGTACAAAGCTGGTGTTATCTTACTTTGTGAACATAGGTTTTACGTACAAAGCTGGTGTTATCTTACTGTGTGAGCATAGGTTTTACGTAGAAAGCTGGTGTTATCTTACTTTGTGAACATAGGTTTTACGTACAAAGCTGGCGTTATCTTACTGTGTGAACATAGGTTTTATGTACAAAGCTGGTGTTATCTTACCGTGTGAACATAGGTTTACGTACAAAGCTGGTGTTATCGCTCCTATGACTGCTTCCGTCGAGGTCAGAATCTTGCCTTCCAGCTGGGCCATACGTTTGTCCTGCGACGCCACACGCGCTGATAGACTGGCCTGTTAAATGACATCACAAAAACATGATTAATTCAACACAGTTTCGAGTCTTCAAAATATGATGTCATAATCATTATAAACATTATAAAACCCGCTTACAGTCAAACATCATAGATGGAAATACCGACTTTTCTGAAAAATAAATAATTGGGGTGAGGAGTCACTTACTTTGTGACACATTGTCAAGTCTCAGTCCTCCCTTCATTTTTAATAAAACTCCTCAAAATAATATTTATATTAAAGACCACTGCAGTTAAATTTTTAAGATTGTTTTTTTTAAGATTACTGTAGAAAGTCTGTCCCGTTTAGGCAAAAGCCAAAAATCTAAAGAATTGCACTTTTTGTTGAACTCAAGTTATTTTTAAAAGAGATTTTCTAAACCTGAGGCTAATTTGACTCGCTGAAATACCCACCCCGGTTTGACCTACGACCTTGAGGCGGTCATGGAGGTCAGATATCTGCATCTTCAGTGAACGTGTGGCAGTCTCTATTTCCTGAATCTGTAACTGGACTTCATTCTGTAAATGGTCAATGTGTTTGTCCCTTCTCGCCATGTCCTTCTGCAATGCAAGAATTAAGTTTATCAGTCATCGGATGAACCAAGACAAAACTACATACTTCACATCTATCAGAGTAAATTATACAGAACTTCACATCTATCAGAGTAAACTAGACAGAACTTCACATCTATCAGAGTAAATTATACAGAACTTCACATCTATCAGAGTAAACTAGACAGAACTTCACATCTATCAGAGTAAATTATACAGAACTTCACATCTATCAGAGTAAACTAGACAGAACTTCACATCTATCAGAGTAAATTATACAGAACTTCACATCTATCAGAGTAAACTAGACAGAACTTCACATCTATCAGAGTAAATTATACAGAACTTCACATCTATCAGAGTAAACTAGACAGAACTTCACATCTATCAGAGTAAATTATACAGAACTTCACATCTATCAGAGTAAACTAGACAGAACTTCACATCTATCAGAGTAAATTATACAGAACTTCACATCTATCAGAGTAAACTAGACAGAACTTCACATCTATCAGAGTAAATTATACAGAACTTCACATCTATCAGAGTAAATTATACAGAACTTCACATCTATCAGAGTAAATTAGACAGAATTTCTTATCTATCAGAGTAAATTAGACAGAAATAAAGGTTTTTCTATAAGTAGGGTTTTTTGCCAGCTATTTTGGAAAAGTGACGATGAGCAGAAATTGGGAAAATATTCGCATTTGGCAAAAATGGGAAATATCATTGGTGTTCCCACATGTACAGGTTTGGGAAAATATCATAAGTTTAGGAGAGAAAAAAAACCTGCAATGTGATTAGCAAAACGTTTTCCTATATCTGTTTCTTAGAGTAAAATGTATAGCATTAAATGAACACACCAATTTTCATTTTTTTTGTTAATATATTTTGAATGCTCCTTCATGGACAATACTACCTTGAATGTTGTACATATCATGACTGGAAATTTATATAAACATGTTTTTTAATCAAAATGGGAAAATAAAGACTGAAATTTGGAAAATGCAGTGTCATTTTACAATTGGGAAAGGGTCCTCATACAAGACCCTATAAACACCTGGCAAAAACCCTGATATGATTTCTTTTCTTTAAAAAAATATACCTTAACAGAAAAAATAATTTGTAGGCATCTATCCAATAGCCTTTTAATTTCCAAACATACACACAATATTAAGACTACTGACAATTTCATCAGAGATGATGGTTATCTACACCATCATTTCTAACTCTATTTAGGGGATAGTACGTTGTTTTGAGTAGCTATACTGGCGATTAGAACATGAAATTTAGGTTTGAACTTGAGACCGATAGGTTGAGAGTTTAAACCAAACTTCATGTTCTAATCGCCAGTATAGACACGAAAAACAACGTACTATCCCCATTCTAACACACCTTAACAAATATACTACGCTAATATGTTTAGAAACATTGTATTTCCTTGTACGAAAGTACTTTGTGAGCTGAACTGGTGACGTGTCATTCTGCAGCGGACTGACTAATCGGAAAGAAGCTTTCAAAAGTCGGTCATTTAGCCCCGCCCATACTGGCGAGAGCTTGATGTGTATGTTGACGAGGCGGAATATTTGGATTGTTCGTGAACGTCCTATTACCAAAGTTTATACAACACATTCGGTTTACTATTGAACAAGTTCATACATGTACATGTCAGTATGCATACCAATCTGTGCTTATCGACAAAATCGGTGATTATTTGTATGGATTTGTGAAGAGTTTTGTGTAAATGCATACGACACATGTGAAATGTTTGATTTTATTTCGGATCTAAATAGATGCCTTCACACGGATGGAACAAATGTTTCAGTAATAAATGGAGGTAATAACAAGGAATGGGTTATTTTTACTTTTTAATTCATTCAACAAATGCATTTCATCGGTCGTTTCTGTTCTGTTGCCTACTAGCCTGTATCAGCGGGATTTCACTATGAGGCGATCTTGAAGACATATTGTTTTGGTTAGAAACGGGGCGTGGCTTCAGTGCGATGGGAGGAGCTTAACACGATTGATCATGATTCTATCGCAGATTAGAACATGGTTCGTATCCAATCAAAACACGCGTTACAAACGAATCGTGTTAAAATAATACATAGAGACATTTTCACACAGTTCAAAGGGCCGAGGTGAATGAATCTGCAGACTGTAGCTACTTCACAAAACACTGAACATTCCTAATATTGTATAACAACAAACATCACAATCTAAAAACAACAAACTTTAACACTGGTAATTTAACACTTATTTTCCTCATAAAAACTGAAGTAATACTGTGTGAAATAAAAGATTGATGTCCAAAATAAATCCGATTAGTTGAGTGTTGAACCGATGTCTACAATTGGAGCCTGGATCAGTGCAGTTCCATTGTATCAACAACACAACTTACCTTTAAATCTACAATCAGTTTGTCTTTGTCTCGCAACGCTTGCTTCATTTCCGTCTGTAAACCAGAAAGTGACATATAATACAAGAGGTTACAGAGAGACCTGTTGGTTTTACCCCATTTGGGTGAAATTGGGGATCGCAACACAAAGTGGCAAAGAGACAGAAAAACCTCCACTCAAAGGGTAGAACTAGATGATGTCCAGTATGAGGCTTGAACAAATCAATTTAAATGCGACACTAAAAAGATGGCAGAACGACAACTAGAACATAAACTCACAATTTCTGACTCAAAACGCTGATATTCGAAGACAGCTCGTAAAACCTCAGAATTGAGTTGTGAAATGCGTTCCTCTTGTTCTATAAGTCTGTGAAATACATTCCTCAAAATCCTACTTTCATTAAGCGCAGGATATTTTTAAATCAATCTTAGTTTGGTACCCTGGTACCATACACATTTGATTTGTGTCCTTAATCTTCAAATGCACTGAATCTATTTAATTCTGTACGTTGAGTTTATGCCCAAAATCTAGATAAGTTTATCTTTGTGCCCTAAACATGTACATACTTTTCGTAAACATTGTGGCCTGAATCTGTACATGTTAACTTTGTCCCCTGAATCTGTACATGTTAACTTTGTCCCCTAAATCTGTTCGTGTTCGTTAACTTTAGTGCCCTGAAGTTGTACATGTAAACTTTGACACCCTGAACCTGTACATGATAACTTTGGTACCCTGAATCTGTACATGTTTACCTTTGGTGTCCTGAATCTGTACATGTTTACCTTTGGTGCCCTGAATCTGTACATGTTTACCTTTGTGCCCTGAAGCTGCATACACTCATCCTTGGTCATGGAGAGCTCCTCCCTGAGGTCTTTACAAACCTCTGCCGCCTGGATGAGCTGACTTTTCATGATTATCTGAAAAATACAATGAAAACTTGGACTTGAAACAACAGCAAATCACTGAAGAGTTGTAGAATACATACAACCTGATGCCCTTAACTCATTCACCCCTGAAGACACATTTGAACTCTTCCAATTCATAGGTCCGAATAGTTCAGTATGATATTTCAGGGGTGAATGAGTTAAAGGTGCAATATCTATTTGCTGATAGCTGATAAACCTGACCTGATGAAAAAAAGTAAAATGAAAGGCATTGCTGTCGAGATTAAACAACGACGTATGAGATGGCTTGGGCATGTTCTGAGAATGACACAAACAGAATTCCTGAAGTGGCTTCACACTGGACACCACCTGGCAAGAGAAAAGGAGCCAGACCGAGAAAAACACGGAGGAGGACAATAGCATCAGAATTAGGAGAAATGGGATATTCTATTGGCCAAGCTCAGTTCAATGCCATGGACAGAGGTAGGTGGTGACATATTGTTGATTCCTTATGTCTCACCAGGGACAAAGAGGAACGAAGAGGAAAAGTAAAGTAACAGAAATCTGACCAAAATCTAACAATGGTTCATATACAAAATGTAACAGATCATTTAATACTCTGCAGACTTACTATCTGTTCCTCCGGAGAAGACGATGTGGCCACCTCTCGTCCTCCACTTTCCTCTCCGTCTGGTGGCTCCCCACTCAGCAGCAGATCCTGAAGTTTGAGTAGCTCAGTCCGGGTTTTGTTGTAATATGGTGACCGACAGTCCCTGATACTCGTTGAGGATTTCACGACTCTGGTCGACCAGTGTCAGGTTGCTAAGTACTATTAGAACTGCTATCCTTGGCTAAAAATAGATCCAATGGACTTGTGTGTAAAACGGAACTGCTATCCTTGGATAAAGACGGATCATACAATTTCTCTCGTCAAGTAATCAAACTGGTTAAGGACAAAACAAACATTAGACGTCAGAAAATTCATTCACAAAGGAAATCATTTCATAATATTTTCACTTTACTTTAATATACTTTTTTAAGTTTCCAAAACATCAAGTAGTATAACAATTGAAACTTCAATGACAGCCAACATCACAATGAATCTAACAAAACAATGTTTATAACATGTTTTTTTTCAATTGAATCAGAAGAAATGTAAGGCCAAATATCCTCACAAACAATGCTTAACGTGAAATCAGTTTGCAACTTAGCCTAATTCGAAAATTTTGCGACAAATCTGGAGCTGGCTGGCGGGCGGAAGTCGTGACGCTGTTATTCACCAGTGTAAAAAGTCCATTTATTTTGTTTGTTTTTACATAATTACTGCTATACATACCGTTGAAGCACCTTCCTTTTTGTCATCACCGCTGACAACATGCGTCATTATCTGCGGCTTTGGCCACATGCTTGGCCATGTAGTGTCGAGGGTCTGTTTACATTACGTCATCCGGGCTTCCACCGTAAGTAAGACGCCAGAGACCCCGTGCTGCCTGAGTGAGTATTCCTTGACCCCAACTCTCTTCCTTCCAGGATTCCAGACTGTACGGACAGCTTATTGTGCTCTGCATATTGTAGACATTGTAACCCCTTAGTCCTACAGTGTGCTCTACTTATAGTAGTGACAGTTTCTCGGTGACCTCGCATATTGTTGGGTACCGTGCCAGATACATATTTACTAGTATTGTGAGCTATATTACTTGACCTGACCTGTCCAGCGGCATTATGATATAGGCAACCATGTGACGGCTTGCAAGACCAAGACAGAAGGTAATCATTACTTCAGCCACAAATCACCGAAATCGGGATACAGAACCTTATTTATGAATCAGTTGTAGGTAAACGTTGTCGAAGTGTAGGCATATTGTGCATTGTCAATGTTGCTTAAACAACATGCCTTACATTAAGTCAACACTCACCTGCATTTTCGTCTTTACCGCTTCGCGTTACGAATGATGTCTAGGCCTACACAAAATGAAAGTAAAATGTGCGCGTGTCTAAATGTAAGGGAGATCACTCGTGTTTTCCCGTAGTACACTATGGTGGTAGGTAAATTCTTGTACGCCGCTCCCGCTCCCGTCCCAAAACCCCGTACCAGGCATATTTAGAAATTGACGATAATGTTTATTTCAAGGGGGGTAAAACTTGTACGCCGCAGTCAACCGTGAAGTTGACACCTACCACCGTACACTATGATGTCTGAAATCATTTCGAAGACGAAATAGATTTATCTCAGTATCTCGTAGGTAAGACATCAATGGAAAACCTGTGGCTTTCAATGATGTTATTAATCTGCATTTCGTTAATTAATTGGTTGATGATGGAGTGCGCCAGGAAGGGCATACATTGTATGAAATTAAATATATCTAGACGTTTATAGTGAAGTATAATTATAGTCCGGCCAATTTATCAGTGTTAATTAATATTTACACATCGTAGATTAAAAGGACGGATAAAATGTGTGTTCATGATCTTTCCAGTGCACGTTTAATCTATTTTTAAAACTATTTAAACTTTCGGCATTAACCACTTCAGCTGATAAATTGTTCCAAGTTGTGACTAGGTGACAAGGGTAAAACTTGTACGCCGCAGTCAACAGTGAAGTTGACGCCTACCACCGTACACTATGATGTCTGAAATCATTCCGAAGACGAAATAGATTTATCTCAGTATCTCGATATTTCATCTTAAGGTGACACCTCATCTTTTGTTGATATAAAAATGCAATAGAATATTTAATGATGAAAATGGAACAAAATGATAATACTGCGAAGGTAAAAAAAAGCCTTCAGGTTAGAATACCAATATGGAACTAGAGTGTGCCAGGGGCTAGTATATATTAATACCCGGCCTCATCTGCCTCGGCCGGGCGATCCCATTTTAGTTGTGCAAGCCTGTTGGGAATCACACGGGGACGATTTTAGAATTAATTTACAGGATCCGCATCCGTAATAGGTTTGTAATATGAACCTTTTCTGTTGATCTCCTACATAACGTTAAGTTATACTCTGCCTTATATGTTGTTAAATTATCAAGTTTACGTAGCAAGTGCAATCGAAATCTGAATTGACTGCCATGTTGGATACTTCGTCCGTATTCCGATATAGGTCAGATGTCTAAATATGGGTGTCATGACCAAATATGGAAATTGTAGTAAACATGACGGCATCAGTAGTAATACTATATTTGGTCGTTAAGGTCATAAGGAAACGGGTAATTGAGATAATATCACGCGTGATCTAGCATGGCGGTCGTTTCTGTTTTTAGAGTTTTTAGTAAGGATTTGTTATTTCAACGAATATGCAATATTTTCATAACATTATACTCCTATGAGGCGTGAATCATATATATTATTACAGATTAGCACTTTTGATTTTCCTCAGCTAGTTGGAACAGGACCGCTTCATACCTCTGACCACGCAAAATGCAAGAGTTACTTTTAGCCAATCAGAGGACAGTATTTCCGTGTAATGGAAGTTCCAAGAGTAAATACGAAGTTGTAGAAGGAAACTTAGTTCTAACTAAGAATAAGATTATATCCAATGTGGTAATGGATTTTATTTGCAGTTTGCTTAGTTTGCTCATTAACTGAAGGGTATTTTACCGGAAGTTGCGTGTAGCATGCATAACCTACAGTCAAGTGGCAGTTCCCGATTGAGATAAACAGAGTGTATTTTCAAGAAGAATACGACGTTGTGATAAGATCATAGGTTCTACCACGGAATTAGAATAGTTATCTAAGTCCGTGGTTCTACCAAGGAAAGGAATGATATTTACAAGCCATTCAAGTTTATTTGAGTCCAAAGTAACGCATAATAAAGGCATTAGGTCCGGTATATGATTCAATTTACATATTCCTTTCACATATATCTGGAAGGAGTCTCGTTTTTCAACCAAGTTCCACAAACATTTTTAACGATAATTTTAACTCTAATTAGGTGACGTAACTGTTGAATGGAAACATCATTACACTCTTAGATATTGTTAATTAGTTATGATGTATTATAAGAAAGAAACTTAAGCAGTTTAATACTTAAATTTACCATTTCTTGGAATCAGTTTATCTCATAGAAATCCAGTTACACTTATTATTATTTAAGGATTAACTTGAATATATTTTTCATGTTATGGAGATATAACACAAAAAACCGGAGTGTACTCTAAATAAACCGCGAAGCGGTTTTAAGATGAGAGTACACTCCGTTTTTTTGTGTTATAGCTCCATAACATGAAAAATATATTCAAATTAATCCTTATAATTTAATCTACTATACACAATCCCTGTGGAAATCCACTTTTATTGATGGACTCTTTTCTCATAGAAATTATTGCGCTGCTGTATCAACCAATCAAAAGCGACGTTGCAAATGGTGACGTCTTTTTTTACGTCAATGAAAATGCTTGTTACAAGCAAGATTAAATTATTCAGTATTTAGTTCAAATAATGAATTTATTGTACTCTGGTGAATTAATGTCATCTAAATGTGGTAGGATTTTATTGTGACAATACCATACGATGGTAAATATTATAATCCATATCACAGGGTAACATGTCTTAAATGGAGATAACTCTAACACAAATCACAGGTACATTGTAGCATACTCCCTTAAGTAATATAGAATACATTCTCAGAATTGTACTTCCAATCTGATATAGCTTGGTACACCTGATCAATTCTTTGCACCTTAGCAAATGCAATCCTGAATGATTAAATCATGCTCAATAAAACTGTCCAAGGGAGATAACTCCAATATACAGTTCAAGGTGTAAGGAGGCATATGTCCTTAAGTTCTTTTTTGTATTGAAATCATAACTTGAACACAAACATTTTCTTACAACAAGCTTTATTCTGATGTGTCAACAAAAACCAAGGCTTGGAATCAACCTACGACAATAAACGTATCGTCCGATACCCCCTCCTTACACAGACCGAAGGAACATTTATACGTACATCGACATGAACCAGTAACGTCGCCTAGCCATTACCGGAGCGCACTGACAATATTATACATATATCATAAATAAACATTGGAAATCATAAACAGTAGAATGACTAGAACTTCATCAGGAATCTTGGGAGTTAGACCACCACATAGGGTGATCTAGGGCACCAAATAGGGTGATCTAGGGCACCACATAGGGTGATCTCGGGCACCACATAGGGTGAACTAGGGGATCACATAGGGTGATCTAGGGCACCACATAGGGTGATCTAGGGTACCACTTAGGGTGATATAGGGCACCACATAGGGTGATCTAGGGTACCACATAGGGTGATA
>NW_018408847.1:122966-123047 GCF_002113885.1 Mizuhopecten yessoensis | reverse complement strand
GCTTAACGTGAAATCAGTTTGCAACTTAGTCTAGTTCGAAAATTTTGCGACAAATCTGGAGCTGGCGAGCGGGCGGAAGTT
>NW_018408847.1:122343-122482 GCF_002113885.1 Mizuhopecten yessoensis | reverse complement strand
GCATTGTCAATGTTGCTTAAACAACATGCCTTACATTAAGTCAACGCTCACCTGCATTTTCGTCTTTACCGCTTCGCGTTACGAATAAGTAAAATGTGCGCATGTCTAGGCTTAATGTAAGGGAGATCACTCGTGGGAA
>NW_018408847.1:119875-121811 GCF_002113885.1 Mizuhopecten yessoensis | reverse complement strand
CTTCAGCTGATAAATTGTTCCAAGTTGTGACTACACGATTGCTGACAATGTGGTGGTGTTTAAGCGGCATTGTTTCTTGAAGAGCTTTAGCTGGTGACCTCTAGTTGCCGGACAGGTGGATTCAGTAAATAATTAAGACCTGTCTGCATCGTCCACACCACTCAGATTTGTGTACACTTGAGTCATACCAGCCCGTAGTCTTCTAGTTTTAGTCGATCTGGGTATCTTCATCAAGAATTCATTTGTTGTTGTTTTTGTGTATGAAGAAAAAAATTCGTCCTGTTAGATATGGTAATACTTGAATAAATGAAATACACAAATCACATCAACAGACATACAAAATGTATGCCTGTCGGCGCATATTTTTCGTTTCTGGCCGAGCTGTAATTAGCGGGGAGGTATGGCAAGCCGTTTTAACATTTGATCATATGTGACACCTCATATTTTGTTGATATAAAAATGCAATAGAATATTTAATGATGAAAATGGAACAAAATGATAATACTGCGAAGGTAAAAAAGCCTTCAGGTTAGAATACCAATATGGAACTAGAGTGGGCCAGGGGCTAGTACTAATATATTAATACCCGGCCTCATCTGCCTCGGCCGGGCGATCCCATTTTAGTTGTGCAAGCCTGTTGGGAATCACACGGGGACGATTTTAGAATTAATTGACAGGATCCGCATCCGTAATAGGTTTGTAATATGAACCTTTTCTGTTGATCTCCTACATAACTTTAAGCAGGGACAGTATATAGACTATACGTCCCTGCTTTAAGTTATACTCTGCCTTATATGTTGTTAAATTATCAAGTTTACGTAGCAAGTCCAATCGAAATCTGAATTGACTGCCATGTTGGATACTTCGTCCGTCTTCCGATATAGGTCAGATGTCTAAATATGGGTGTCATGACCAAATATGGAAATTGTAGTAAACATGACGGCATCAGTAGTAATACTATATTTGGTCGTTAAGGCCATAAGGAAACGGGTAATTGAGATAATATCACGCGCGATCTAGCATGGCGGTCGTTTCTGTTTTTAGAGTTTTTAGTAAGGATTTGTTATTTCAACGAATATGCAATATTTTTATAACATTATACTCCTATGAGGCGTGAATCATATATATTATTACAGATTAGCACTTTTGATTTTCCTCAGTTAGTTGGAACAGGACCGCTTCATACCTCTGACCACGCAAAATGCAAGAGTTACTTTTAGCCAATCAGAGGACAGTATTTCCGTGTAATGGTAGTTCCAAGAGTAAATACGAAGTTGTAGAAGGAAACTTAGTTCTAACTAAGAATAAGATTCTATCCAATGTGGTAATGGATTTTATTTGCAGTTTGCTTAGTTTGCTCATTAAGGTGGCTCCACACTTTCGCAATTAACCTGCAAAATTCGTTGAAACTTTCATATAATGGTTATGCAACTATGTAGAGTTGATTTTATGAAAATCTAAACATTCCGATAGTTTGGGGACTTTTTTGGAAAAAAATACCAAAATATTGAATTTTCATCAATTTTAACNAACATAGCCATCGCTCTGAAAAATAGGAATCAATATTTAGAAGGGTAAATTGTACTAAGAAAACATAGCCATCCCTCGGAAAAATAGGAATCAATAATCGGAGGGGAAACTTGTACCCGGAAAACATAGCCATCGCTCTGAAAACAAGTTTCTTGTACCAAGAAAGCATAGCCATCGCTCTGAAAAATAGGAATCAAAATGCGGGGAAAAACTTTTACCCGGAAAACATAGCCATCGCTATTGGAAAATAGGAATCAATAATCGGGGTGAAACTTGTACCTGGAAAACAAAGCCATCGCTCTTAGAAAATAGGAATCAATATTCAGAGGGGAAAATTGTACTATAAAAATATAGCCATCGCTCTGAAAAATAGGAATCAATAACGGGGTAAAAACTTGTACCCGGA
>NW_018408847.1:101803-116565 GCF_002113885.1 Mizuhopecten yessoensis | reverse complement strand
AGTAATACCAATAGCTGGCGGCTAACGCCTTAGCTAAAAACTTGTACCCGGAAAACAAACACATCGCTCTAAAAAATAGGAATCAATAATCGGGGTGAAACTTGTACTCGGAAAACATAGCCATCGCTCTTGAAAAATTGGAATCAATAATCGGGGTGAAACTTGGACCAGGAAAACAAAGCCATCGCTCTGAAAAATAGGAATCAATAATCGGGGAAAAACATGTACCCGGAAAACATAGCCATCGCTCTGGGAAAATAGGAATCAATAATGAGGAAAAAACTTGTACCAGGAAAACATAGCCATTGCTCTGAAAAATAAGAATCAATATTCAGAGGGGAAACTTGTACTAAAAAAATATAGTTATCGCTCTGAAAAATAGTAATCAATAATGGGGTAAAAACTTGTACCAGAAAAACATAACCAACACTCTTGGAAAATAGGAATCAATAATCGAGGAAAAACATGTACCCGGAAAACATAGCCATCGCTCTGGGAAAATAGGAATCAATAATGAGGAAAAAACTTGTACCAGGAAAACATAGCCATCGCTCTGAATAGGAATCAATATTGGGGTAAAAACTTGTACCAGAAAAACATAGCAATCGCTCTGAAAATAGGAATCAATAATCGTGAAACTTGTACCAGGAAAACATAGTAATCGCTCTGAAAAATAGGAATCAATGATGGGGTTAAAACTTGTACCAGGAAAACATAGACATTGCTCTAAAAAATAGGTATCAATCAATAATCGGGGAAAAACTTGTACCCTGAAAGCATCGCCATCGCTCTGAAAAATAGGAAACAATAATCGGGGAAAAACTTGTACTCGGAAAACATAGCCATCGCTCTTGGAAAATTGGAATCATTAATCGGGGAAAAAACTTGTACCAGGAAAACATAGCCATCGCTCTAAAAAACAGGAATAAATAATCGGGGAAAAACTTGTACCAGGAAAACAAAGCAATCGCTCTGAAAATAGGAATCAATAATGGGGAAAAACTTGTTCTCGGAAAACATAGCCATCGCTCTTGAAAAATTTGAATCAATAATCGGGGTGAAACTTGGACCAGGAAAACAAAGCCATCGCTCTTCAAAATAGGAATCAATAATCAGGGAAAAACTTGTACCCGGAAAATATAGCCATCGCTCTGGGAAAATAGGAATCAATAATGAGGAAAAAACTTGTACCAGGAAAACATAGCCATCGCTCTGAAAAATAGGAATCAATAATCGGAGGGGAAACTTGTACCTGGAAAACATAGCCATCGCTCTTGGAAAATAGGAATCAATAATCGGGGTGAAACTTGTACCAGGAAAACATAGACATTGCTCTAAAAAATAGGTATCAATCAATAATCGGGGGAAAACTTGTACCCTGAAGCATCACCATCGCTCTGAATAATAGGAATCAATAATCGGGGAAAAACTTGTACTCAGAAAACATAGCCATCGCTCTTGGAAAATTGGAATCATTAATCGGGGAAAAAACTTGTACCAGGAAAACATAGCCATCGCTCTAAAAAACAGGAATAAATAATCGGGGAAAAACTTGTACCAGGAAAACAAAGCAATTGCTCTGAAAATAGGAATGAATAATGGGGAAAAACTTGTACCCGGAAAACATAGCGATCGCTCTTGGAAAATAGGAATGAACAATGGGGTAAAAAAAATAATTCCTGGGGAACATAGCCATTGCTCAAAAAAACAGGAATAAATAATCGGGGTGAAATTTGTACCAGGAAAACAAAGCCATCTCTCTGAAAAATAGGAATCAATATTCAGAAGGGAAACTTGTACTAAGAAAACATAGCCATCGCTCTGAAAAATAGGAATCAATAATCGGAGGGGAAACTTGTACCAGGAAAACATAGTCATCACTATTGGAAAATAGGAATGAATAATGGGGAAAAAACTTGTACCAGGAAAACATAGCCATCGCTCTAAAAAACAGGAATAAATAATCGGGGAAAAACTTGTACCAGGAAAACAAAGCAATTGCTCTGAAAATAGGAATGAATAATGGGGAAAAACTTGTACCCGGAAAACATAGCCATCACTATTGGAAAATAGGAATCAATAATCGGGGTGAATCTTGTACCCGGAAAACAAAGCTATCTCTCGGAAAAAAAGGAATCAATAATCGGAGGGGAAACTAGTACCAAGAAAACATAGCCATTGCTCTGAAAAATAGGAATCAATAATGGGGTAAAAACTTGTACCAGGAAAACATAGCCAGTGCTCTAAAAAAATAGAAATCAATAATCGGGGAAAAACTTGTAACCGGAAAACATAGCCATCGCTCTTGGAAAATTGGAATCAATAATCGGGGTAAAAACTTGTACCAGGAAAACAAAGCCATCGCTCTAAAAATAGGAATCGATAATTGGGGAAAAACTTGTACTCGGAAAACATAGCCATCACTCTTGGAAAATTGGAATCAATAATCGGGGTGAAACTTGTACCAGGAAAACAAAGCCATCGCTCTGAAAAATAGGAATCAATAATCGGGGAAAAACTTGTACTTGGATTAGGACAGCCCACTATCTGATGATTGTGGGGATTAGGAGAGTCCACTATCTGATGATTGTGGGGATTAGGACAGTCCACTATCTGATGATTGTGGGGATTAGGACAGTCCACTAAATGATGATTGTGGGGATTAGGACGTCCCACTGTCTGATGGTAGTGGGGATTAGGACAGTCCAATATCTGATGAGTGTGGGGATTAGGACAGTCCACTATCTGATGATTGTGGTGATTAGGACAGCCCACTTTCTGATGATTGTGGGGATTAGGACAGCCCAATTTCTCATGATTGTGGGGATTTTGACAGCCCACTGTCTGATGGTAGTGGTGGTTTTGACAGCCCACTGTCTGATGGTAGTGGTGATTTTGACAGCCCGCTATCTGATGGTAGTGGTGATTTAGACGGCCAACTGTCGGATGGTAGTGGTGGTTTTGACAGCCCACTATCTGATGGTAGTGGGGATTTAGACGGCCAACTGTCTGATGGTAGTGGTGGGTTTGACAGCCCACTATCTGATGGTAGTGGTGATTTTGACAGCCCACTGTCTGATGGTAGTGGTTGTTTTGACAGCCCACTGTCTGATGGTAGTGGTGATTTTGACAGCCCACTATCTGATGGTAGTGGTGATTTAGACGGCCAACTGTCTGATGGTAGTGGTGGTTTTGACAGCCCACTATCTGATGGTAGTGGTGATTTGGACGGCCAACTGTCTTATGGTAGTGGTGATTTGGACGGCCCACTATCTGATGGTAGTGGTGATTTGGACGGCCAACTGTCTGATGGTAGTGGTGGTTTTGACAGCCCACTGTCTGATGGTAGTGGTGGTTTTGACAGCCCACTGTCTGATGGTAGTGGTGGTTTTGACAGCCCACTGTCTGATGGTAGTGGTGGTTTTGACAGCCCACTGTCTGATGGTAGTGGTGGTTTTGACAGCCCACTGTCTGATGGTAGTGGTGGTTTTGACAGCCCACTGTCTGATGGTAGTGGTGGTTTTGACAGCCCACTATCTGATGGTAGTGGTGATTTGGACAGCCCACTGTCTGATGGTAGTGGTGATTTGGACGGCCAACTATCTGATGGTAGTGGTGATTTGGACAGCCCACTATCTGATGATTGTTGGCTTTAAAATGTTTTACAGTCAATCTGCCCTAACTAATTTTAGTTCCAATCTGTTGAGATTTCACACAGGTACTGTAATTGATTAAGCAAGGTCTGTACTAATCAGCGTTTTACTGTACATAGCTATAGGCCTATAGTGTACTGTAGCACTAGCTGTAGCCTCAAATCCAAATGTGTTAAGGAAGAGAGTGCCAGCACTATGTGTTGTATCTCAAACAGACTTCAAATTTCCAACTTGTTTGACGTTTTTCTGACTGAAGATGCTTGCCCATTTACTGTTGCAAACAGCGATTGGGAAGAAATATACTGACATTTTTATTCACTAAAACATCTCTGTTGCCGCAGGGATTTGATTACCAGACCTCTTGAAAATTAAGCAGTAAAATTAGCAACCCTGCAAATGGTCAGATTTGTTAGGTATGTAAATACGTTTCTGCATCATTACTGAGAAAATTTCAAAACGTTCAAAATTTCCAAAAGGCCTGTATCCTATACTTGTCTTTGTTCAACAGAAATTAACTATTCGAGGTCTGTATATAGAAGAACGTGGTGCCACACTTTACCTTGTGGGGAAGACTGGGACCAATCCATTCCAGTACTTGTGGAGGAAAAACATGACAAGAGACTGTTTGACATTATTTTATTGACAGTATGACAAGGTAAACAGAGCCTTTATCATTGTTGTGTTTGATGCTGGTGTAAACACACCCACACCACTAACCAGTAACTAAATCTACAGATCCATATAACAATCTATTTCCAACTTTTGTACTGTTCAAATGTGTCTTCAAGGTTGAATGAGTTAAGGGTTGTACTACATCGTATATAAGGCTTTCCACCCTTACATGTATGTAAACACCCTTTACATATGTTCATTTGTACTTGGTTAAATAATTAATGACAAGAATGAATCAATTACCAGTTCACGTTAAATCAAATGTTTTTTTAAACACAAGCATGTGTAAAGTAGGATGAAATGTAGATCACACCAACTTGATACCTCTCAAATTGTAGACAAAATGATCACATCAGTCTGATAAAATTAGTTTTACATATGAAATTATATGTACAAATATAATTATTTTACAATTCTTATATTTCATACTTAAGTCAAATGCATTCAATTATATTTCCAATACTTTCTCTGTTAGACTTAATGTAGTTCACAATGATAACAATCACATAATATGTGTTTCCTTTGCCAGGCAGTGATGTGATGATCAAATGTTATACATCTTTTAATTGCACAAGACAAGTGTCCTTCATATCCTTATAACTGCATGTATCTCAATCCACAGGTAGTCTCCATGCATTCCACTACAGAAAATGTGTTCCACCGGAATGCACCTCTATCATCTACACAATTCTGTATCTGATGAAACTGTATCTTCAGTCTCCAATCCTTTAACCACACATACACAAATAAACGTCTCTATCCTCCTTTGAGAAGACTAAGTAATATTACAACAGATAAAAACTTTCCTCAACAGTTCCTTCGCGATCAGATCAGTCTGGCATTGTAAACATGCCAGGAAAATAATCTGTTCATTTCTACCAATGATTATGAAGTTTTCTAACAACATTGAGAGTGCCTTGATTTTCTCTCAGGATATCTGATTGTCTTTTGACACTATTTTCGTTCCACGATGTACCGTACCTAGGGGTAAGTAAAACAAACATCAATATGTAAAAAAGGTAATCATTTTACAATGTCAAGTCACCACTAATACAATGTCAAGTCACCACTAATACAATGTCAAGTCATCACTAATACAATGTCAAGTCCCCACCAATACAGGGTAGTCTCCAATAAATCAATGTCAAGTCACCACTAATACAAGGTAGTCTCCACTAATACAAGGTAGTCTCCACTAATACAAGGTAGTCTCCACTAATACAATGCCAAATCACCACTAATACAAGGTAGTCTCACTAATACAAGGTAGTCTCCACTAAATCAATGTCAAGTCACCACTTATACAAGGTAGTCTCCACTAAATCAATGTCCAGTCTCCACTAATACAAGGTAGTCTCCACTAATACAAGGTAGTCCCCACTAATACAATGTCAAGTCTCCACTAATACAAGGTAGTCACCACTAATACAAGGTAGTCTCCACTAAATCAATGTCAAGACACCACTAATACAAGGTAGTCTCCACTAATACAATGCCAAATCACCACTAATACAAGGTAGTCTCCACTAAATCAATGTCCAGTCTCCACTAATACAAGGTAGTCTCCACTCATACAAGGTAGTCTCCACTAATACAAGGAAATCTCCACTAAATCAATGTCAAGTCACCACTAATAAAAGGTAGTCTCCACTAAATCAATGTCAAGTCGCCACTAATACAAGGTAGTCTCCACAAATACAAGGTAGTCTCCACTAATACAATGTCAAGTCACCACTTATACAAGGTAATCTCAACTAATACAATGTCAAGTCACCACTAATACAAGGTAGTCTCCACTAAATCAATGTCAAGTCACCACTAATACAATGTCAAGTCATCACTAATACAATGTGAGGTCTCCACTAATACAGGGTAGTCTCCACTAATTGTCAAGTCATCACTAATACAAGGTAGTCTCCGCTAAAACAAGGTAGTGTCCGCTAATACAAGGTAGTCTCCACTAATACAAGGTAGTCTCCACTTATACAAGGTAGTTTCCACTTATACAAGGTAGTCTCCACTTATACAAGGTAGTCTCCACTAATACAATGTAGTCTCCACTAATACAAGGTAGTCTCCACTAATACAAGGTAGTCTCGACTAAATCAATGTCAAGTCTCTACTAATACAAGGTAGTCTCCACAAAATCAATGTCAAGTCTCCACTAATAAAAGGTAGTCTCCACTAATACAATGTCAAGTCACCACTAATACAAGGTAGTCTCAACTAAATCAATGTCAAGTCACCACTAAATCAATGTCAAGTCACCATTAATACAAGGTAGTCTCCACTTAATCAATGTTAAGTCTCCGCTAATACAAGGTAGTCTCCACTAATACAAGGTAGTCTCCACAGACTACTTATACAAGGAAGTCTCCACTAATACAAGGTAGTCTCAACTAAATCAATGTCAAGTCTCCACTAATACAAGGTAGTCTCCACTAAATCAATGTCAAGTCTCCACTAATACAAGGTAGTCTCCACTAAATCAATGTCAAGTCACCACTAATACAAGGTAGTCTCCACTTATACAATGTAAAGTATCCACTAATACAAGGTAGTCTCCACTCAATCAATGTCAAGTCTCCACTAATACAAGGTAGTCTCCACTAATACAATGTCAAGTCACCACTAATACAAGGTAGTCTCCACTAATAGAAGGTAGTCTCCACTAATACAAGGTAGTCTCCACTAATACAATGTCAAGTCACCACTAATACAAGGTAGTCTCCACTAATACAAGGTAGTCTCCACAAAATCAATGTCCAGTCTCCACTGATACAAGGTAGTCTCCACTTATACAATGTAGTCTCCACTAATACAATGTCAAGTCACCACTAATACAAGGTAGTCTCCACTATACCAGGTAGTCTCCACTTAATCAATGTTAAGTCTCAGCTAATACAAGGTAGTCTCCACTGATACAAGGTAGTCTCCACTTATACAAAGTCCCGTCACCATACAATGCCAAATCACCACTATACAATGTCAAGTCACCTCTAATACAAGGTAGTCTCCACTTATACAAAGTCAAGTCACCACTAATACAAGGTTGTCTCCACTAAATCAATGTTAAGTCTCAACTAATACAAGGTAGTCTCCACTTATACAATGTAAAGTATCCACTAATACAAGGTAGTCTCGCCTAAATCTATGTCAAGTCACCACTAAATCAATGTCAGATCACCACTAAATCAATGTCAGATCACCACTAAATCAATGTCAAGTCGCCACTAATACAAGGTAGTCTCCACTTATACAAAGTCAAGTCACCACTAATACAAGGTTGTCTCCACTTATACAAGGTAGTCACCACTGAATCAATGTCAAGTCTCCACTAATAAAAGGTAGTCTCCACTAATACAAGGTTGTCTCCACTAAATCACTGTCCAGTCTCCACTAATACAAGGTAATCTCCACTAAATCAATGTCAAGTTACCACTAATACAAGGTAGTCTCAACTAA
Source organism: Mizuhopecten yessoensis (assembly GCF_002113885.1). Taxonomy (NCBI): domain Eukaryota; kingdom Metazoa; phylum Mollusca; class Bivalvia; order Pectinida; family Pectinidae; genus Mizuhopecten; species Mizuhopecten yessoensis. The sequence goes on along the minus strand of NW_018408847.1, from coordinate 108,775 downwards.
ATCAATGTCAAGTCTCAACTAATACAAGGTAGTCTCCACTTATACAATGTAGTCTCCACTAATACAATGTAGTCTCGCCTAAATCAATGTCAAGTCACCCCTAATACAAGGTAGTCTCCACAAAATCAATGTCCAGTCTCCACTGATACAAGGTAGTCCCCACTTATACAATGTAGTCTCCACTGATACAATGTCAAGTCACCACTTATACAATATTAAAGACGTCCAGTCTCCACTAATACAAGGTAGTATCCACTAAATCAATGTCAAGTTACCGCTAATACAAGGTAGTCTCCACTGATACAAGGTAGTCTCCACTAATAGAAGGTAGTCTCCACTAAATCAATGTCAAGTCACCACTAAATCAATGTCAAATCACCACTAAATCAATGTCAAATCACCACTAATACAAGGTAGTCTCGCCTAAATCAATGTCAAGTCACCACTAAATCAATGTCAAGTCACCACTAATACAAGGTTGTCTCCACTAAATCAATGTCCAGTCTCCACTAATACAAGGTAGTCTCCACTAATACAAGGTAGTATCCACTAAATCAATGTCAAGTCACCACTAATACAAGGTAGTCACCACTAAATCAATGTCAAGTCTCCACTTATACAAGGTTGTCTCCACTAAATCAATGTCAAGTCTCAACTAATACAAGGTAGTCTTCACTAAATCAATGACAAGTCTCCAATAAATCAATGTCAAGTCTCCACTTATAAAAGGTAGTCTCCACTTAATCAATGTCAAGTCTCCACTAAATCAATGTCAAGTCTCCACTAGTACAAGGTAGTCTCCACTAATAAAAGGTAGTCTCCACTAAATCAATGTCAAGTCACCACTTATACAAGGTAGTCTCCACTAAATCAATGTCAAGTCACCACAAATGCAAGGTAGTCTTCACTAAATCAATGTCAAGTCACCACTAATCTTACAAGGTAGTCTCCACCAAATCAATGTCAAGTCACCACTAATACAAGGTACTCTCCACTAATACAATGCCAAATCACCACTAATACAAGGTAGTCTCCACTTATACAAGGTAGTCTCCACTAAATCAATGTCAAGTCACCACAAATACAAGGTAGTCTTCACTAAATCAATGTCAAGTCACCACTAATCTTACAAGGTAGTCTCCACTAAATCAATGTCAAGTCACCACAAATCCAACAAGGTAGTCTCCACTAAATCAATGTCAAGTCTCCACTAATACAAGGTAGTCTCCACTAATACAATGCCAAATCACCACTAATACAAGGTAGTCTCCACTAATACAATGTCAAGTCACCACTTATACAATGTCAAGACACCACTTATACAATGTCAAGTCACCACTTATACAATGTCAAGTCACCACTAATACAATGTCAAGTCACCTATTATACAATGTCAAGTCACCACTTATACAATGTCAAGTCACCACTTATACAATATTAAAGACTCATAGGCCAAAGCATGGTGTCACAACCTATTTACCAATACTGAATGGCCCGTCTCGTCCCAGTGGGGCCATATATACTGTCTTATTTTACAATGTTGGGATCCACTGACTCAAGGATGCTCCAGACCAACTTAGGTTAAAATCCCTTTGCCTGTACTTTGGCAAGGTGAACTTAGAATTATCTCAAAAATATTCAGTTTCAATTAAGCATTTTTGCAGGTTGTTTATACAATTACCGAAATTATCAAGTTTTAGACTTGTAACGTTGAAAAATTATTCTGCACAACAAAGATGGCAGAATGTGACCCAAACATTGCTTTAAAACTGAATTCAACAACTCATCGTGTGATTGTTTCGAATTATCAAAATGTGTTTTTTTAGAATATAATGAAACTACGTACAATATGGTAAGGGAGACAACTCAGCTGTACTCCTGTTTGAGTTCCTCCAGCTGCTGTCGAATGGCGTTCTCTCGTTCCTCACGGTTACGCTCCTCAATCTCCACCTCCTTCTTCACCTTCTGCCACTTCAGAACCATGGACGATACGTTCTTCTTCTTGAGCGTCAGACTTGTACTGCTCATTGTCTACAACATCAAATTATATAGTTCACTCACAGATAATATATATAGTTCACTCACAGATAATATAGTTCACTCACAGATAATATAGTTCACTCACAGATACTATAGTTCACTCACAGATAATATAGTTCACTCACAGATACTATAGTTCACTCACAGATAATATAGTTCACTCACTGATACTATAGTTCACTCACAGATACTATAGTTCACTCAGATACTATAGTTCACTCACAGATACTATAGTTCACTCACAGATAATATAGTTCACTCACAGATACTATAGTTCACTCACAGATAATATAGTTCACTCACAGATAGTATAGTTCGCTCACAGATAATATAGTTCACTCACAGATAATATAGTTAACTCACAGATAATATAGTTAACTCACAGATAATGTGGTTCTCTCACAAATAATATAGTTCACTCACAAACAGCAGTTTACATCAAATAATATAGTTCACTCACAAACAGCAATTTACATCAAATAATATACTTCACTCACAAATAATATAGTTCTCACAAATAACAGTTTTCTCACAAATAATATAGTTAACTCACAGATAATATAGTTAACTCACAGATAATGTGGTTTTCTCACAAATAATATAGTTCTCTCACAAATAATATAGTTCACTCACAGATAATAAAGTTCACCCACAGATAATTTAGTTCTCTCACAGATAATAAAGTTCACCAACAGATAATATAGTTCTCTCACAAGTAATATAGTTCTCTCACAAACAGCACTTTTAATATCAAATAGTATGAACTAGAACACTGACAGGTCAGTAAGGGCCCCGTCTTATATCAATATATCCCCCATAATCATCAAGAAGCGATCTGCCCATATAGCTGAGCTTGAAGTCTGACATTTGGACTTCAAAAAGAATCGCAAGGAAGCAAAATATACATTTTACATGTACTATGATGTGAGTCTAGTTTCCTTCCACCTCCATATTTGCTGGGCTAACAGAAATGTAAATACCAGTGCAACACTCATTTGTTAGCTTTGATTTGTTTTATTTCACCTTATATACCTCCTCCATCAAGAGCCAGGGTCAAAGTCAGAGATCCACTTTGTCTTTGACCTTTGGACCCAAATGACCTTGACCATTAACCCAGTGACCCTGATCTTTGGTCAGTTGACTTATTCTTTAATTCAGACCAACTTTGCTTCATAATATCATAACAAAATGTTCATCAGTGAAAAATACAAAACTTGACCTTGACCCTTTGGACCCCGTAACCTGGACCTAAGGTCAGTTGACTCTGTGTTAAGTTCTGAACAACATTGCTTCATAATGTCATAACAAAATGTTCATCAGGGAAAAGGTACAAAATTTAACCTTCACCTTTGACCCAGTGACCTTGACCTTTGGTCAATTGACTCCTTGTTTAATTCTGAGCAACATTGCTTCAAAGTGTCATAGCGAAATGTTCACCAGTGAAAAGATACAAAATTTAACCTTGACCTTTGACCCAATGACCTTGACCTTTGGTCAGTTGACTCCTTGTTTAATTCTGATCAACTTTGCTTCATTATGTCATAACAAAATGTTCATCAGTGAAAAGATGTAAAATTTGACCTTGACTTTTGAACCTAATGACCTTTACCTTGACTTTTTTACCTCAGTGTGTCTCTTTGTTTAATTCCGAACAACTTTGCTTCATAATGTCATAGCGAAATGTTCACCAGTGAAAAGCTACAAAATTTGACCTTGACCCCTGACCCGATGACCTTGACCTTAGGTCAGTTGACTCCTTGTTTAATTCTGATCAACTTTGCTTCATAATGTCATAACAAAATGTTCATCAGTGAAAAGATGTAAAATTTGACCTTGACCTTTGAACCTAATGACCTTGACCTTTGACCTTGACTTTTTACCTAAATATAGAACAAATGTCACTAAGTCCCAATATTTTGGCCTCTTCACCTTCTTCAAGAGCAAAAGTCAATGATTATTTGAATTTGAGTGACATTTGTTCTATTTGTTATTTTTTTTCCCCTTTGGAAATCATCTGTTGTTTATTATGTCAAATATTAATTTCACTCACTTTAGTTTCTATCAAAATGGAAATGCTCCAATTTCATGACATTGAATTGAAATTATAGCCACTGCAGTTATACTTATTTCATTTTTTATACACTAAAAGCAAATCAAAACTGCGTTCTAAACAATGTTGAGTATTCAGAAACATATCTCAACAAAACCTATTAATGAAAGACAGGAACAGCTGTTACCTTGTCTTTCTTCTTTTTCTTCTTTTCTTTGTCATGGGGGTAGGGAGAGGATGGGTGACTGGTGGACAGGACCTCCCCTGCCCCCTCCACAAAGTCCTGGGTGCTGGAGGCTGCCGCGAACGATCCACTGCTATCCACCATGTCTGCCATGGCCCCTGTGTAGTAGCCATCCCCCATTCCCTGTGAAGGAGGAACAACAGGGTCTGAGGAGAAGATCTGAGGCCCCCGGGTGATAATATTACTGACATGGTCCATGTTTGTAGCGTACGTCTGGTCCCCCAGTCGGTTAGACTGACTAAATGTAATGGCCCCGTCTGATTGAGGACTGTAAGTTTGTACAGTTGATGGCAGTGCCTCATTACTGTCAACATCCATGTCGCTGTCACCATTCTGAACTTCATGTCTGCCCTGGTCCCGCTCCTCCTCTTCATCTTCACTCAGACTTCCGTACCCTTGTCTCTGGTCATCAGGCGGAGGAGGTGGGGGCGGGGCTGTCAGTAACATCTCTAGGTCGGTACCCGGGGGTGGAGGCTCACCCCTAAAGATACTCATCTCATTACCACTAAGGTAGTTCAATCCTCTCGGCTGAGGGCCTTCTTCAATGTGTGCTGCAAAATACAAAGTTATTTCATGAGTTGCAGCATGTGTTTCTAACGCTCCAGTCACTTGATTAACTACTACCTTCCTGCTGACATGGACTGTTTTTGAGACGACAAAAGCATATGGACTCTAAAGTGAATCATGAAAAAATATTCACATCAAAACTGGACAATTATTAATCTTAATATCTTAACTGGATAATACAATATTTATCCTACTCTACAATCATATTTACAGTAAAACAGATTTAAACCAGCACATACAGAAACAAGAGATCCCAGAGGGACCTGGGCGCCCACCATTTGTAAGATCTTAACTAGACCTTTCTAATTCTAATCTTTTCTATTATCTCGTGTCATCACTTAATGCATCTTGTGGTAAATTTGAGCAAAAATTTAATAAAGCTGTGCTTGATGTTGTACTTCCAAATTGAGGTTGTTGTTTTCCCTATTCACAAGCATTTCTACACTGTATAGTAATTAATGTGTAGCTTGAGTTTTCTGATTTCTGGCAGTCACATTTTCACTCTGATCAAGTTGCTTGAAACTCAAAATGGGACATTTTCAAATTCAGGGAACATATAGAACCTATTAACTTATGAGATTTGACAAAAATCTATGTAATTTACTTTCTAATAGCTATTAGAAACTTCAACAGTGTGGGCCCTCTCATATTCCAAATAGCCACAAATTAAAATGAAACATGCACAATCAAGGACCAAGAGCAACCTTCACATAAAATTTGATAAGATCTGTCCAGCCACAGCGTAGGACACAGCCGGTCGCCTGGTCGCCTTTTGCGACCAAAACCTTGATTGGGCGACTAGAAATTGTCAAAAGATGGATAGTTACTGGCCCAAAAATAAATCATTGAGCGAGTACATTTTTATTCTCAAAATCGTAGTTTACTCCCGTAAATTAACCACCCCAACTTCTGAACACCCATTTTCGGAAATCTTGTACTCTGGGTCACGCTGTTAAAACGTGAAAGTGCATCAGAATTGACACAGACAGTCAACATGGCAGATACAAACAAGGGCTGGGGATTTAAGTAAGTTAACTAATGCATTTTTATAAGTCCTAAGTTTCCTTCGCTGTAGGTTACTATTTTATGTTGTTTGGTCTGCCGTATCACCAGTACTTGTTGCTGACCAATTCTCGCCAAAGCGCATGTATTGTGCGATGTCATGCAAATTATTGTATTTTTTTCACACACAATCCAAAGAAGCTGTATTTTTAACCATATAGGCAAAATTGTAAGACTTAGCTGTCCTGTACACCGGAGATATCAGGTAATGAACCCTAAGTCGCCCCAAAATCGCCAGCTGATCGTCAGGGGGGTCACGTGACTATTTTTATCTAAATATAACAAAGTCGTCTGCAGTTGTAAATTCCTACCAGGTGAATTCAGTGACAATGAAGACTATGGGAATGAGGGGAGGGTTTTTAGGGTTATGTGTCGGGAGGGTTTGATTGAAGAATAAAGAACATCTATTTATATTGCTTAATTGGCATTTTTTATTACTCAACACTGAAAACAAGAGACCCAATGGGCCTGCATCGCTCACCTGGTATAAATCTCACACTTGTAACCTTAAAAGTGATCTAAAATAAAGCTACAGGCAAAACATCAGTATTTATGATTAAAATTCATTCAAAAGACCCTGTAATTTTTTTTTAAACATTTCATCCCTGTGATTGAAAGTCGAACAAATTTTATAGCCTTTCATCTCAGGATGCAACTTGCAAAGTATCAACATCCTGGGACCCATGGTTATTCAGAAGAGGTCGTTTAAAGATTTTAAACAAATTTGACCCCTGTGACCTTGCATATGGGTGAAGGTCATTCATTTGAACAAACTATGTAGCCCTTCATCTCAGCATGATAAATGATAAATATCAACATCCAGTTGAATATGATTCAAGTTCATACATTTGAACAAACTTGGTAGCACTTCATCTCAGCATGCTACTGACTAAATATCATCACCCTGGGCATTTTGGTTATTCAGAAGAAGTTGTTTAAGTTTTTAACACATTTGACCCCTGTGACCTTGAATATGGGTGAAGGTCATTCATTTGAACAAACTTTGTAG
>NW_018408847.1:91063-100027 GCF_002113885.1 Mizuhopecten yessoensis | reverse complement strand
CCTCTGTGGTTCCTTGTGACCTCATCTCCTTTACCTCTGTAGAGCCCTGGTGACCTCATCTCCCTTACCTCTGTAGGTCCCTGGTGACCTCATCTCCCTTACCTCTGTAAAGCCCTGGTGACCTCATCTCTCTTTCCTCCGTAGGTCCCTGGTGACCTCATCTTCTTTACCTCTGTAGGTCCCTCAAAGACCTCATCTCTCTTTCCTCTGTAGGTCCCTGGTGATCTCATCTCCCTTACCTCTGTAGGTCTTTGTGACCTCATCTCCCTTACCTCTGTAGGTCCCTGGTGACCTCATCTCCCTTACCTCTTTAGGTCCCTTGTGACCTCATCTCTCTTTTCTCTGTAGATCCCTGGTGACCTCATCTCCCTTACCTCTGTAGATCCCTGGTGACCTAATCACGCGTACCTCTGTAGGTCCCTGGTGACCTCATCTCCCTTACCTCTGTGGTTCCTTGTGACCTCATCTCCTTTACCTCTGTAGAGCCCTGGTGACCTCATCTCCCTTACCTCTGTAGGTCCCTGGTGACCTCATCTCCCTTACCTCTTTAGGTCCCTTGTGACCTCATCTCTCTTTTCTCTGTAGGTCCCTTGTGACCTCATCTCCCTTACCTCTGTAGATCCCTGGTGACCTTATCTCCTTTACCTCTTAAGGTCCATGGTGACCTCATTTCCCTTACCTCTGTAGGTCCTTTGTGACCTCATCTCCCTTACCTCTGTAGATCCCTGGTGACCTTATCTCCTTTACCTCTTAAGGTCCATGGGGACCTCATTTCCCTTACCTCTGTAGGTCCTTTGTGACCCCATCTCCCTTACCTCTGTAGAGCCGTGGTGACCTCATCTCTCTTTCCTCTGTAGGTCCCCAATGATCTCATCTCTCTTACCTCTGTAGGTCCCTGGTGATCTCATCTCCCTTACCTCTGTAGGTCCTTTGTGATTTCACCTCCCTTACCTTTGTAGGTCCTTTGTGATCTCATCTCCCTTACCTCTGTAGGTCCTTTGTGACCCCATCTCCCTTACCTCTGTAGAGCCCTGGTGACCTCATCTCTCTTTCCTCTGTAGGTCCCCAATGATCNTGTTTAAAGTTTTTAACATATTTGACCCCTGTGACCTTGAATATGGGTTAAGGTCATTCATTTGAAAAAACTTTGTAGCACTTCGTCTCAGCATGCTTCTGGCCAAATATCATCATCCATGGCATTTTGGTTATTGAGAAGTTGTTTAAAGTTTTCAACATATTTGACCCCTGTGACCTTGAATATGGGTTAAGGTCATTCATTTGAAAAAACTTTGTAGCACTTCGTCTCAGCATGCTACTGGCCAAATGTCATCACCCTGGGCATTTTGGTTATTCAGAAGAAGTTGTTTCAAGGTTTTTTAAGACAATTGACCCCTTTGACCTTGAATATAATTTAAGGTCATTCATTTGAACAAACTTGGTAGCCCTTCACCTAAGCATGCTACTGGCCAAATATCATCTACTTGGGCAGTTTGGTTATCGAGAAGAAGATTTTTAAAGTTTTTAACATATTTGACCCCTGTGACCTTGAAAATGGGTGAAGGTCATTAATTTTAACAAAGTTTGCTTCTGGCCAAATATCGACACCCTATGCCTTTCGGTTATTAAGAAGAAGTCGTTTAAAGTAAAATATTGACGCCGGACGGACGACGGACGGACGACGGACGGACGGACGACGGACGCCGCGCCACGGCATAAGCTCACTTGGCACTTCGTGCCAGGTGAGCTTAAAATCTTAGTAAAATAATTGGGCTACCAATATTCATTTTGGACCTGTGAAATATTTTTTGTACTTGCCCATTTTTTTTTACTTAAAGACAGACAACAGAGAGATGATGGACATAAAGCAATTTAGTTAACGCAACATCTGATGATGGTGGGCTGAAAAAAAATCCACAATGTTGAATTATCTGATATGATTTTGTGTTTTTATTGAAACACAGCCTGAGAAACCAATCTAATCTAAATGTGTAATTGAAGTGATATTACTTCAGTGACTCGTGCTTTGTTTATCTCTTTTGTGTACTTACAACTTCGGCTTTCTTGAACAGTTTCTTTTGATCTTGATGCCTGCATGAAAATCAATTAACAATACAATTGCTAAACTGTTGAAATAAAGACAGTCACCAAAATACAGTAAAATCTGATGAGTTTTTTTTATCCATCAAGGTAAGATACATTATGACGCTGTAAACACATTGTACTTCATATATACAACAGCTATCTATAATGTACAGGATACAGTGATACCTATATGAACCAGTTATCAGAATTTAGTCTCTTCACAACAACAAAAGCTGTAAAATATTTGTTTTGGATAAAATATCACTACTGCTAAAATAATATTTTCTCATGGTTTTTTCATAGGAACTTTCAATGTTATTGTACAGTGCCATTAACAATTAATTCTAACAGATATAATGTAGTAAGTAATGCATAGAAACAAGGTGGAAATCTTTCATCAAGCAAATTCAAGCCAGGTTGAAGTAAATGAATGATCGTATGAATGTGACTTTTGATCACCTTAGAGTCTTTACCTCTGTAGGCCCCTGGTGACCTCATCTCCCTTACCTCTGTAAGTCCCTGGTGACCTCATCTCCTTTACCTCTGTAGAGCCCTGGTGACCTCATCTCCCTTACCTCTGTAGGTCCCTGGTGACCTCATCTCCTTGACCTCTGTAGAGCCCTGGTAACCTCATCTCCCTTACCTCTGTAGGTCCCTGGTGACCTCATCTCCCTTACCTCTGTAGAGCCCTGGTGACCTCATCTCCCTTACCTTTGTAGGTCCCTGGTAACCTCATCTCCCTTACCTCTGTAGGTCCCTGGTGACCTCATCTCCCTTACCTCTGTAGGTCCCTGGTGACCTCATCTCCCTTACCTCTGTAGGTCCCTGGTGACCTCATCTCCCTTACCTCTGTAGGTCCCTGGTGACCTCATCTCCCTTACCTCTGTAGGTCCCTGGTGACCTCATCTCCCTTACCTCTGTAGGTCCCTGGTGACCTCATCTCCCTTACCTCTGTAGGTCCCTGGTGACCTCATCTCCCTTACCTCTGTAGGTCCCTGGTGACCTCATCTCCCTTACCTCTGTAGGTCCCTGGTGACCTCATCTCCCTTACCTCTGTAGGTCCCTGGTGACCTCATCTCCCTTACCTCTGTAGGTCCCTGGTGACCTCATCTCCCTTACCTCTGTAGGTCCCTGGTGACCTCATCTCCCTTACCTCTGTAGGTCCCTGGTGACCTCATCTCCCTTACCTCTGTAGGTCCCTGGTGACCTCATCTCCCTTACCTCTGTAGGTCCCTGGTGACCTCATCTCCCTTACCTCTGTAGGTCCCTGGTGACCTCATCTCCCTTACCTCTGTAGGTCCCTGGTGACCTCATCTCCCTTACCTCTGTAGGTCCCTGGTGACCTCATCTCCCTTACCTCTGTAGGTCCCTGGTGACCTCATCTCCCTTACCTCTGTAGGTCCCTGGTGACCTCATCTCCCTTACCTCTGTAGGTCCCTGGTGACCTCATCTCCCTTACCTCTGTAGGTCCCTGGTGACCTCATCTCCCTTACCTCTGTAGGTCCCTGGTGACCTCATCTCCCTTACCTCTGTAGGTCCCTGGTGACCTCATCTCCCTTACCTCTGTAGGTCCCTGGTGACCTCATCTCCCTTACCTCTGTAGGTCCCTGGTGACCTCATCTCCCTTACCTCTGTAGGTCCCTGGTGACCTCATCTCCCTTACCTCTGTAGGTCCCTGGTGACCTCATCTCCCTTACCTCTGTAGGTCCCTGGTGACCTCATCTCCCTTACCTCTGTAGGTCCCTGGTGACCTCATCTCCCTTACCTCTGTAGGTCCCTGGTGACCTCATCTCCCTTACCTCTGTAGGTCCCTGGTGACCTCATCTCCCTTACCTCTGTAGGTCCCTGGTGACCTCATCTCCCTTACCTCTGTAGGTCCCTGGTGACCTCATCTCCCTTACCTCTGTAGGTCCCTGGTGACCTCATCTCCCTTACCTCTGTAGGTCCCTGGTGACCTCATCTCCCTTACCTCTGTAGGTCCCTGGTGACCTCATCTCCCTTACCTCTGTAGGTCCCTGGTGACCTCATCTCCCTTACCTCTGTAGGTCCCTGGTGACCTCATCTCCCTTACCTCTGTAGGTCCCTGGTGACCTCATCTCCCTTACCTCTGTAGGTCCCTGGTGACCTCATCTCCCTTACCTCTGTAGGTCCCTGGTGACCTCATCTCCCTTACCTCTGTAGGTCCCTGGTGACCTCATCTCCCTTACCTCTGTAGGTCCCTGGTGACCTCATCTCCCTTACCTCTGTAGGTCCCTGGTGACCTCATCTCCCTTACCTCTGTAGGTCCCTGGTGACCTCATCTCCCTTACCTCTGTAGGTCCCTGGTGACCTCATCTCCCTTACCTCTGTAGGTCCCTGGTGACCTCATCTCCCTTACCTCTGTAGGTCCCTGGTGACCTCATCTCCCTTACCTCTGTAGGTCCCTGGTGACCTCATCTCCCTTACCTCTGTAGGTCCCTGGTGACCTCATCTCCCTTACCTCTGTAGGTCCCTGGTGACCTCATCTCCCTTACCTCTGTAGGTCCCTGGTGACCTCATCTCCCTTACCTCTGTAGGTCCCTGGTGACCTCATCTCCCTTACCTCTGTAGGTCCCTGGTGACCTCATCTCCCTTACCTCTGTAGGTCCCTGGTGACCTCATCTCCCTTACCTCTGTAGGTCCCTGGTGACCTCATCTCCCCTACCTCTGTAGGCCCCTGATGACCTCATCTCCCTTACATATGTAGAGCTCTAGTGACAATGGAGCTTTGGTTATCTACCTTTCACCCGCTGATTGTCTCCCCTACTTGCCTCTCTTGTCCTTTACAGATACCCAATGAACCTTGAGCCTCTGTTAATCACCCTAACCACTTTAGGTTCATGAAGATGTTCACTTTTGATCTTCTGACTGGCACACTTACCATTTTAAATCACATGTTATCTTTTACCCTGATCATGTAGGTCCCTGGTGGCATGAATCTCTTCAATGATTTCCCTAACCTCTGTAGGCTGAGGTCACCTTTAACCCATGTGTAGATCCCAGGTACCCTTTGACCCTAATTCTAGTGAAATTCTACCACAAGATATTTTTCTTATCTCTGAAGGTTGTAATGAACTTTAACCCTTACCTCTGTAGGCCTCAAATGGCTGGAAGAAATGACTGCTGATTTTGATGAAACAGTTGTGTCAGCAATGGACCCAACCTCTGACCTTGTTCCCCCACTGACAACTGTCGTTGAGGTGACCATGTCTATGTCCCTCATACTAGATGACAAATTTGTTGGTTCCGGCGATGCAGACGTAATAGAATGAGACTCGGGTGACTGTGGCAGTTCCCCTTCTTGACCAGGATGACCATCTGGTGGCCTCGGGACAAACTTGTCTGAGCTCTCTTTTTCTGCATTTGCATTATGGATGTCGTCATTGTCATCCTCATCGTCCTCATCATCTGGATAGTCCCACTGTGTGTGCTTGGTCCTCTTGCTCATGTAGAAGTATCGCCTGTAAGCTCTGCACAGGAAAACACCCATGAGAGGAGAAAATACAAGAGATGAAGTTTCTATACGCTATCATCATTTCCAACTCCCTGTATATGGTAACCATCAACACACCTGTACAAATCTCAATTTATACTGTAACATGATTGACCTACACCCTCTAAGTAATGGGTTAACTACCTTGAGAAATGGATTGTCTCCCTTTGGTACTGAGTTTCCTTCCTCTGTGTAGTGGGTTATCTCCCATAAGAAAAAGGTTATCTCCCTTGGGAAATTTGAACTGCTATCCTGTGTAACCTGGACTTACAAATTTTGACAGCCACAAAATTGTATGAAGGCCATTTTTGAAGATTACAAGAAGTATGGTGGACATATGGAAAAAAAGAGTCCTCTAAATATCTTAAGGATACTATTTGGTTCAAAGGACAATTTAATAACAAAACAAAAAAACATTCTATCATTTTTTTTTAAATGTTAATACATTATTTAAACTTTAACTTGTTGTAATTTAGAAATGATCATTATTGACAAAGACAAAAATAAGTAAATTTGCCTGTGAGGTAAGTGTATTTGAAAACAGATATCTTGAATAATTGGCTGAAAATTTAATCATTTAAGCTGCAGATATTGTAATTGGGAAAACAGGGGTCCAGAAACAGAAAATAGATGATACAGTGGATACCCAACCCTTAAACCCAAATGTTTGAAACAGTTTTCCTACCACAGAATACGATATTACAGTATAAATTGATAGGATTTCCTCACAGGGCTTGTACACTGAATTTAATGTGAATCTTCTTTTTTTCCAGTTGAAACAAGCAATTGCAAAAACAGTGCAAATCAAAAAAAAAAGAGAATAATTTATCAGAAAATATGCTTCATAAACACATATAAATAATTTATGTTAAGTATCTAATAAACAGCTAGTACATTTATTTATTGGTATAAATACCAGAATATTCTATTAGAGAAGTCATGCAATTTCAAGAAAAACAACTGACAGTATAATCGAGTTGGATTGCAGTTCTAAGCTCATTAATGTTAGTCACTGAAATTTCTTACAAAAGGCAGATAACCTCGGTTTCATTTTGTATAGAGAATACGACTGCATTCTTATAGATTTCAACACAAAAGAGACAAATTTAAATCTATATTGTTATAATGTAATAATCCTAAGCTTCAATCTCAGTGTCATCTTTTTCTTTCTCTTTTTTTAATAGCATATATTTCCATTTTATCATTTATCATTATGACATGAAAAATCAGTCAATGGACCTGTGCAGCTTGGAATCATTTATGCGGAGCAACCGGTTTGTCTGCTTTCAGATGTCAGATTTTGGGGTAAAAATCCTGGTGGCCCTGCAAATGTTAATGCAGGCCTTGCAAGGCTTTGATTACTGGGGCCGGCCTTATTTCATAAACTAACAACTCTGGTCCAACCTTTTGGGTCGCGATAAAAAAAAGCAGCCCAAGTCAGTCTAAGGGAAAGGAGATTGCTTGTATTAAAGGATGTGCAAATCCCCATACCTCAGAACAAAGTCGAAAACCACTAAATATGCTTAAGATATTGAATGATAATAAGGTAGCAGAACAAAAATAATTTAAGTACGGTATGGTATAAAGCATGGTATAGCAATCACTTACGATTTCATATCAGTTTGAATCAATAATTTCATAATCAATTACTGTGTAAGAAATTTTGTTGCTAACATACTTGATGCATGCATTTTCATACTTTTGTTTCTTTCTAGCATAGAATAGCATAAGGATCATATCGTCACTCCTCAACACTCTCTGAATACTATACTGCGTTATTTTATGTTTTGTATATCTGTCCCAAACTTCGTGAGCCAGTATAGAGCATCACGCCATGCTGAACCAGTACAGAGGAATCAGAGGTAACTTAATATTCCTGATCTTGTATAATAATGATAAAATAGTTTGAGCTATACTGCTTCACAAAGTGGTTCATAAATTATTATCCGTGGTTATCGGGCCTTTGCAACCGGCCAATATCTTTCTCAAGTCAACTCCCTGGGGAGCATACAGCCAGTGCTTCCATTTAGTCGCTAACAGCTAGCATTCAACACATATCTGCCCAACCACGTACTCATTTCCAGCTGAGTAGACTGGAACAAGCGGAGTAAAGTATCTTGTTCAAAGATACAGCACAGTGCCGTGAAGTGACGAGCCAGGCGTTCTACCACTAGACTACTGTGCCTCCTTTTAATATAGAGTATAGAGGACCATGCAATGTCATTTTTTTCATCTCTTTTATACTTCCTGGACTAGTTTAGAACATCATACAGTGTGATTGTTTTCTAACGGGTATCTCTATAACACTTCCTGTTTAATCAAACAAACATCAGCCTAATGACATCACCTTCTTTTGCATTCTAATATCAAAAGCAAGTTCTAAGACATACAGATAGTTTCTATTTTCTTAAAGAATATTTTTTCTTCTAACTAAATAAACACATCAACCTCTTTGATCAATTCAAAAAATGCAATGATAAATTAATAAATTTTGCTACATCAACATCTAAGTTGTGTATTCATCAAAAACCAAAGCTAACAAAAAATGGATATTTTTCATTTAGATACAAAGTACTTATAACAAATATGAAAAGCCATAAAAACTTCAGTCTGGCATTTTTCTTCTGAAGACTTCATACCATTTTGGTAATCAGTGTAGCATTTGTTCTTATCAACTTGACACAATGAGGCAGCTTTCCCAGTACTGGTCCCTTTATTATTATTATCTGTAAACTTAAGATTAAACGCGGAAAAATCTGACCTTATGGTTTCGGATAAAACCATTCTCTACTGCCTCCATTTTCCAGGAATATTTTGGCATTTTAACAAAATTTGACAACATTTATCAAGAGACTGAGAGGAATAATGAAATTGTTAAGAAGAAAATGTGATAAGGGCTGGTAGTCAGTAACATGGTCATGGAAATGGAGTTTTATAAATTGGGGTTTTACTGAATATTACAATACTTTCTTGAAGTTTCACAAAAATCATTTATAACCAGAAATAGATGTATTTCAACAATGAAATTTATAACAAGAGGCCCAATGGGCCTGCATCGCTCACCTGGTATAAACTCACACTTGTAACCTTAAAAGTGATCTAAAATAAAGCTACAGGCAAAATATCAGTATTTATGATTAAAATTCGTTCAAAAGACCCTGTTATTTTTTTTTTAAACATTTCAACCCTGTGATTGAAAGTCGAACAAAGTCATTATGTTGAACACATTGTATAGGCTTTCATCTCAGGATGCAACTTGCAAAGTATAAACATCCTGGGACCCATGGTTATTCATAAGAGGTTGTTTAAAGATTTTAAACAAATTTGACCCCTGTGACCTTGAATATAAGTCAAAGTCATTCACTTTAACA
>NW_018408847.1:81694-89673 GCF_002113885.1 Mizuhopecten yessoensis | reverse complement strand
GTGACCTTGAAAATAGATGAAGGTCATTTATTTGAACAAACTTGGTAGCCCTTCATCCCAGTTTGCTTCTGGCCAAATATCATCACCCTAGGCCTTTCGGTTATTAAGAAGAAGTCGTTTAAAGTAAAATATTGACGACGGACGACGGACGGACGACGGACGGACGACGGACGGACGGACAGACGGACGACGGACGGACGACGGACGGACGACGGACGCCGCACCACGGCATAAGCTCACTTGGCACTTCGTGCCAGGTGAGCTAAAAATCATTATTATTGCAAGAATGAATTTTGTTACAAATGTGAAGCTTAGGGATACACATTTTTCAATGGTTAGTTAATATTCAAAAAAATATATAATTATGAAAATTTCCCTCTTTATACACTACTTACATGAAGTTGTCATTCTGTTATATGCTTCTAAAAAGTACATTTTTGACACGACTCTTCTGATTAGAGCTTGAAAGCTTAACCTTTTTGATGTAGAGAACTTCTGGTTAAATATTTAATAAAGACACAGATCAGCATTCTCGTGGATTCCAAGAAACTTGTCCTGTTAAATATTATGCCATTGGACGGCATGTATTTCTTGGTGTTCAACCATGATCTTATTTTCGAGCATTTGAGGATCACAAAGGCCAAAATATGGTTCCTTAAAGTGTTTTTTTTCTTTTGAACCTTTAAAGGAAGTTTCAGTGAATTTTCACTTCAAAGCAATCTTCAAAAAATTCTTGGTTGCTGAAAAATCTTCTTGTATATTTCAACAGGGCAAGTGACAAATAGTTAGACATAAAAAGGGAACCTTCTTAAATCTCCAAGCCAGTTTACACTTCCTCTTTGGGAAGTCTTCACACTAATATGACTAAGAGTACTCTCTGTCAAGACTTCGCACTTGAATTAAATGCCTCCTTCTGTCTAATCTCTGCACTAGATTCATTTGTAGTCTCTGACAGGTTTTTGCACTTGAATTGTTTGTAGTCTCTGACAGGTTTTTGCACTAGAATTGTTTGTAGTCTCCGATAGGTTTTTGCACTAGAATTGTGTGTAGTCTCTGACAGGTTTTTGCACTAGAATTGTCTGTAGTCTCTGGCAGATTTTTGCACTTGAATTGTTTGAAGACCGACAGATTTTTGCACTACAATTATTTGTAGTCTCTGACAGGTTTTTGCACTAGAATTGTTTGTAGTCTCTAACAGGTTTTTGCACTAGAATTGTTTGAAGTCTCTGACAGGTTTTTGCACTAGAATTGTTTGAAGTCTAACAGGTTTTTGCACTAGAATTGTTTGTAGTCTCTGACAGGTTTTTGCACTAGAATTGTTTGTAGTCTCTAACAGGTTTTTGCACTAGAATTGTTTGAAGTCTCTGACAGGTTTTTGCACTAGAATTGTTTGAAGTCTAACAGGTTTTTGCACTAGAATTGTTTGTAGTCTCTGACAGGTTTTTGCACTAGAATTGTTTGTAGTGTCTGACAGGTTTATGCACTAGAATTGTTTGTAGTCTCTGACAGGTTTTTGCACTAGAATTGTTTGTAGTCTCTAACAGGTTTTTGCACTTGAATTGTTTGTAGTCTCTTACAGGTTTTTGCACTAGAATTGTTTGCTTTTTGCACTAGAATTGTTTGTAGTCCCTGACAGGTTTTTGCACTTGAATTGTTTGTAGTCTCTGACAGGTTTTTGCACTAGAATTGTTTGCTTTTTGCACTAGAATTGTTTGAAGTCTCTGACAGGTTTTTGCACTAGGATTGTTTGTAGTCTCCGACAGGTTTTTGTTCTAAAATTGTTTGTTTTTTGCTCTAGAATTGTTTGTAGTCTCTGACAGGTTTATGCACTAGAATTGTTTGTAGTCTCTAACAGGTTTTTGCACTTGAATTGTTTGCAGTCTCTTACAGGTTTTTGCACTAGAATTGTTTGCTTTTTGCACTAGAATTGTTTGAAGTCTCTGACAGGTTTTTGCACTAGAATTATTTATAGTCTCTGCCAGGTTTTTGCACTAGAATTGTTTGTAGTCTCCGACAGGTTTTTGTTCTAAAATTGTTTGTTTTTTGCTCTAGAATTGTTTGTAGTCTCTGACAGGTTTTTGCACTAGAATTGTTTGTAGTCTCTGACAGACTTTTGCACTAGAATTATTTGTAGTCTCTGACAGGTTTTTGCACTAGAATTGTTTGTAGTCTCCGACAGGTTTTTGCACTAGAATTATGTGTAGTCTCCGACAGGTTTTTGCACTATCTTTGTTTGTAGTCTCTGACAGGTTTTTGCACTTGAATTGTTTGAAGTCTGATAGGTTTTTGCTGCACTTGAATTATTTCAGTCTCTGACAGGTTTTTGTACTATCTTTGTTTGTAGTCTCTGACAGGTTTTCGCACTTGAATTGTTTGTAGTCTCTGACAGGTTTTTGCACTTGAATTGTTTGTAGTCTCTGACAGGTTTTTGCACTTGAATTTTTTGAAGTCGTACAGGTTTTTGCACTAGAATTGTTTGTAGTCTCTGACAGGTTTTTGCACTAGAATTGTTTGTAGTCTCCGACAGGTTTTTGCACTTGAATTATTTGTAGTCTCTGACAGACTTTTGCACTAGAATTATTTTAGTCTCTGACAGGTTTTTGCACTTGAATTGTTTGTAGTCTCTGACAGGTTTTTGTACTAGAATTGTTTGTAGTCTCTGACAGGTTTTTGCACTTGAATTGTTTGAAGTCTGACAGGTTTTTGCACTATAATTATTTGTAGTCTCTGGAATGGTTTGGCCCCTTTCTGGCCAGTTTTTGCACTAGAATGGTTTGGTTCCTTTCTGGCCAGTTTTTGCACTGGAATGGTTGGGTCCAATTCTGGCCAGTTTTTGCACTGGAATGGTTTGGTCCCTTTCTGGCCAGTTTTTGCACTGGAATGGTTTGGTCCAATTCTGGCCAGTTTTTGCACTGGAATGGTTTGGTCACTTTCTGGCCAGTTTTTGCACTGGAATTGTTTGTAGTCACTGACAGGTTTTTGCACTAGAATTATGTGTAGTCTCTGACAGGTTTTTGCACTAGAATTGTTTGTAGTCTCTGGCAGGGTTTTGCACTTGAATTGTTTGTAGTCTCTGACAGGTTTTTGCACTTGAATTATTTTAGTCTCTGACAGGTTTTTGCACTAGAATTGTTTGTAGTCTCTGGAATAGTTGGGTCCCTTTCTGGCCAGTTTTTGCACTAGAATGGTTTGGTCCCTTTCTGACCAGTTTTTGCACTGGAATGGTTTGGTCCCTTTCTGGCCAGTTTTTGCACTGGAATAGTTTGGTCCAATTCTGGCCAGTTTTTGCACTGGAATGGTTTGGTCCCTTTCTGGCCAGTTTTTGCACTGGAATTGTTTGGCCCCTTTCTGGCCAGTTTTTGCACTGGAATAGTTGGGTCCCTTTCTGGCTAGTTTTTGCACTGGAATGGTTTGGTCCAATTCTGGCCATTTTTTGCACTGGAATTGTTTGGTCCCTTTCTGGCCATTTTTTGCACTGGAATTGTTTGGTCCCTTTCTGGCCATTTTTTGCACTGGAATGGTTTGAGTCTTCTCGTGTCAGCAGTACATAAAGAAAACAGCTTTGTTCATAACAATCAGTCTTTTCACCGATACACACATCAGTAACACACATACATGTCTAGTTTATTGTCTACACATCAGAAGGGTCTACAGATACAAGTGAATCTGGCAGACATTAATCCTTCCAGGAATCATCTCCACAACAACCTCAATAGTCCAACTCCTCTGTGACCAGTGGTTAAGGATGACAAATACAGTATTAACAATGTATCCAAGTTTCTCCAATTCTTTGTCCTCCGCATCTCTGTCCTTGAATGGTATCAAATACCACACACATTCCTTCTAAACCTTCAACACTTGACAACTATCTCCAATCATTTCTGCGATTTACCTGTAGATCAGGATTTCACTGACAGCCCTAAACTGTGTATTGGTGGTCCACACCATCTTTCTTTAGTAACCAGCCAGCATAGCGAAAAAATTGAAGGCCTCTTTGTTGGCACGATCTAATTAATCATCCTAACTGTCAGGCTGATAATGGTTTTACAATACTTTTATTACTTTCAGTATATTTCATAGTATACTTTATTTGACCTTTCACCTTTTGACCATGTGATATAGTGTACAGCAAATTCAAACAATTTTTTTGTATATTGATTTCTTGAATATTTACAACACGCCAACATAACATTACACATATGTTATAAATCAGGGATCTTTACTTCAGCTTTTGACTTTTGGATACATTGACCTTTAACCTTTTGACCTCATTATGTAATGTCATGTTTGAAATGGACATAGTAAGCAAGGAGAGTGCATCTCATTATGATGCATATCGCAGCAATTCAAAGCAGTACGTCAGTGGTGAAAAACAATAAACACGAACTACAAACTAGATTTCATTTTATTTGGTCTTTCTTCATTAACACAATCTTTTTTTACTGAAAAATCAAAATTGAGTATTAGCCCTGTAAAAGGAAAAAAACATTTTAGCAAAATACAAAGACATTTCTACTTTGAAGTAGATTCATTTCACTTCGTTGATGACAGAGGAGGAACAGGAAGATGAAAGATAACAAAGAAGTCTTTAAGCTACTGTATGAAGAATTATTTCAATGTGACAAATGGTTTTTTCAGTAAAATATTATGCTATAGAATAATAGATTTAAGGTAAAGAATGTGTAATAATGCAAAATATTACACTTTTCTACTTTTTTTTTTCCATTTTCAAGAGAAATACAAATCTTCAATACTACTATTCACTGTTGTGGTGGAAAGCCAGAGATGCCGGAGAAAGGAAATGCATGTACACATGAAAGTGGAATGAAAAGAGAGAAGAAAGGAAACAAACAATGAACTGGAATGAAAGGACAATAGAAAGGAAAATGAAGTGGGGGGAAATAAAGAAAGAAAAAGGGAAATGTACAAATGGCATGGAATGAAAGGTCAGAAGGAAATAAAATGAAGTGGAAAAAAGACAGAAGAAAGGAAAATGAAGTGGAAACTAGAAACATGTCAAAATGACATGAAAGTCACCGTACCCCTCTCCTACATTTGTATATGATCATTTTCAGTATAATAAATCATTGATCAAGCTACAACTGACATATTTCCACCTGTCAATCAAAATGGTCTAACAATGACAGGTGTATAAACATACACACTGTATAGGTAACCATGCCAACACATGGAATTACCCAAGAAAGCATGTGGCAAATATCTGTTGTCACAGTGTCTTCCCATTTATCCAACTTCTGAAAAAAGCTATTCCCATTTATCCAACTTTTTGTTTTATGGCCTGTGGGTATGTTTGTTTAGTAGTATATTTTAATCCTAAGGTGAAATAACCAAGACAAATTGTTCAATGGATAAAATAAATGAAATTTTAATATATTTTGAAAGGTAAAAGTATGCATAAAATGGATATATTTTAATATATTTTGAAAGGTAAAAGTATGTATAAATGGATAAATTTGGGAAATTTTGATATATTTTGAAAGGGAAAAGTATTATAGAATGGATAAATTTATGTAATTTTAATACATTTTGAAAGGTGAAAGTATGTAAAAAATGTTTATGAGAAATATAATTAAATGGAAAAAGAAATGAAATAGAAGGAATGTAAAATACCAATAGAATCGAAACAAGAGGCCCAGAGGGCCTGTATCGCTCACCTGTTTCTTTTGCTACATGCAACTGACATATAGGTAACTTAAGACCAAATTTGGTAACTAGAACACAAGACATTTTAACATCTCTTAAACGGTTCTGAAGATATTGTTGTTTGAAACTTGAAATTTTAATGTTAAAGCTTTTAACTCATATTGACCTTTGACTCCCGACTTGCACTTAAAGTTGACCTTTGACCTCATTACTGTAATAAAGAAAACAATTCACACAGCTGGCCTACATAACATACCCAAGTATCATGACTCTAGTCCAAATGGTTCTTAGGATGTTGTTGTTTGAAGTTTTTAACATAATTGACACCAGTGACCTTGGATGTAGGTCAAGGTCATTTTAATGAGGAAAATTTATAACACTTCATCCCAGGTACCTACTGGCCAAATATCATGACCCTGAGCCTTATGGAAATTGAAAAGAAGATTGTTAAAGCCTTTGACTCATGTTGACCTTTGACCCCAACTTGCACTTAAAGTTGACCTTTGACATCATCACTGTAATTGAGAAAAAGATTTGCACTGATAGTCTTCATAACATACCCAAGTATCATGACACTAGTCCAAATGGTTCTTAGGATATTGTTGTATGAAGTTTTAAACATATTTAACCATAGTGACCTTGAAAGTAGGTCAAGGTCATTTTAATGAGGAAACTTTATAGCACTCCATCCCAGGTACCTACTGGCCAAATATCATGACCCTGGGCGTTATGGAACTTGAGAAGGAGATTGTTAAAGATTTTAACCAAAGTTGACATTTGAACCCCCCACTAGCATTTAAAGTTGACCTTTGACCTCATAACTGTAACAGAGAAAAATATTCGCACTGCTGGTCTACATAACATACCCAAGTATCAAGACTCTAGTTCAAATGGTTCTTAGGAAATTGTTGTTTGAAAATTTTCACATATTTGACCGCTGTGACCTTGCAAGTAGGTCAAGGTCATTTTAGTGAGGTAACTTTATAGCACTCCATCCCAGGTACCTACTGGCCAAATATCATGACCCTAGGTCCTACAGTTCTTCAGAAGAAGTTGTTCAAAAGAAAAAGTTGACGGCCGGACGCCGGACGCCGCAGTACGGCACAAGCTCACATGGCCCTTGGGGCCAGATGAGCTAAAAAGCAATCAAATAACTTTAAGAAATAAGACAATCTTTAACTTTGGCATGAATAATTGATATCAAATTATATTTATAATTTATAATTATAATTATCAAATAATTACTTATATTTTTTTGGTAGTATTCACTTAGAAACCCAATTAATCTGATTTGAGCATATATCTAATAAATTACAGTTAATAAGCTTTGAACAGTGTTAAAGAAGCACCCAAGCCTTTTTCTACTAATTTATTCATACATTTTGAATATGTACTACTCACTTAGCATCCCAAGCCAGTTTTTAGCTTATAAGCACTGACCCACTGAAAACAGGGTAGAGATGCAGAACTAGCCTACTGGAAGTGCGCTGAGAATGTTAATGACCAAATATCATCGGCCCCTGTGACCTTGAATATATGTAAAGGTCATTCATTTGAATAAACTTGGTTGCCGTTTATCCCAGCATGCTACTGGCCAAATATCATCATCCTAAGACTTTCGGTTATTGAGAAGAAGTTGTTTAAAGGTTTTTAACATATTTGACCCCTGTGACCTTGAAAATAAGTAAAGGTCATTCATTTGAACAAACTTGGTAGCCCTTTATCCTGGCATGTTACTGGCCAAATATCATTATCCTAGGCTTCTTAGTTATTCAGAAGAAGTTGTTTAAAGGTTTTAAACATATTTGACCCCTGTGACCTTGAATATAAGTAAAGGTCATTTGTTTGAACAAACTTGGTAGCCCTTCATTCTAGCATGTTACTGGCCAAATATCATTAGCCTAGGCCTCTTAGTTATTCAGAAGTTGTATAAAGATTTTTTTAGACAATTGACCCCAGTGACCTTGAAAATGGACGAAGGTCATTGATTTGAACAAACTTGGTAGCCTTTCATCACAGCATGCTACTGGCCAAATAGCATCATCCTAGGCCTTTTGGTTATTAAAAAGAAGTTGTTTAAAGGTTTTTAACATATTTGACCCCTGTGACCTTGAATATAAGTAAAGGTCATTCATTTGAACAAACTTGGTAGCCCTTCATTCTAGCATGTTACTGGCCAAATATCATTAGCCTAGGCCTCTTAGTTATTCGGAAGAAGTTGTATAAAGATTTTTTAAGACAATTGACCCCTGTCACCTTGAAAATGGACGAAGGTCATTGATTTGAACAAACTTGGTAGCCTTTCATCACAGCAT
>NW_018408847.1:62772-81158 GCF_002113885.1 Mizuhopecten yessoensis | reverse complement strand
TATAGATACACATTTCCAAAAGGACTTAATTTCTGTATCATATTTTTAACCCAACACTTGACCCAAGCTCCAATTAGTGTTTGTTGTTTTAACAATATACCCTATTCCCACTTATCCAACCCAAACTTTTTACCTGTAGTACCTATTTTTCAAAAAGTTGGATAAATGGGAATGAACTGTTGCCACCTGGCATGGGCAGAACAGGTAATTGGAATAAAACGATGTTGTTTTCACAACAGAAAAGTTTGTTTGTTTGTTTGATTTTGTTTAACGTCCTATTAACAGCTAAGGTCATTTAGGGACGGCCTCCTCTGTGTGCAAGATGCATGTGTGTAGTGTATGTGTGTGTATTTTGGGAGCTGCGATATGTTTGTGTTTCAACAGAAAAGATTCAATCTTACATACAGATAAATCTTTCACTTTTTTTTTATAAAATACACGATTCAAAGTAGTTTTCTGATCGTCCGCAAATCTGACTGAATCGGACATCGATAGGCCTATCAGCAGAGTGTGTACGCTTTGTTAAAAGCAGTCAAACAGGCCCGATAAGGACCTCCAACAGCCAAATTCACGAGACATGAAAAACACAAAACGATTGTGATTTCAGCAATTCTTCTTTGAAAAGAAAAGATCGAAATGTTTTTGCCTGTTTTGAGCTCGTTAATATTTATTTTTCAAACTCGAACTTTTATTATTATCAGTTCAATTCGCATGTTTGTGACATTGTGAGTTCCTGCCGGTAAATAGTATCAAGTGACCTAGACTCTCAATCTGATTAAAATCATCTGTTACATGGCTTCGTTAACTTCGTACTACGCCTACACAAACTTGCAAACTTCGCCACTTTCCCCATGTCAATTTGGCACATTCCTACTGTCAAGATTAAATAGTTCAACATGATTTTACCCAAGAACGGCATTTTAACCCCAGAGTGCTTAGCTTATTATGATGCAATTCTTCGTTATGTTTCCCCATACGTGGTATGGTACCTAAAAGTTGGGCCTATTTTACTGGAGTTTCTTTATCAGATTCTATTGTATAATATGACTTAAACTTGCAATTTTTCAAAATGGTTAAATAGACAATGCAATCAGGAGTTATTCAACGAATGTCAACAGTTTATTGCTGCAAGCATATTTCAAAACATTTCCGAAAATCCCAGAAAAATTCGCGATAAATCAAATGGTTGCGACCAAGGACTGGTTTTGGATTGTGAGTATCTGCGCACCCCTTTATTGACATTTTCATTTTTCCTTAAAAATGTGCACACTATATGCGAATATTTACGATAGTCGATGGTCAGACATAAAATATCTAAATCAATCAACAGCAATCCATAATACAAGAGGCCCAATGGGCCTACATCGCTCACCTGGTATAAAACTCACACTTGTAACTTTAAAAGTGATCTAAAATAAAGCTACAGGCAAAATATCAGTATTTATGATTAAAATTCGTTTAAAAGACCCTGTTAATTTTTTTCAAAACATTTCACCCCTGTGATTGAAAGTCGAACAAAGTCATTATGTTGAACACATTGTATAGCCTTTCATCTCAGGATGCAACTTGCAAAGTATAAACATCCTGGGACCCATGGTTATTCATAAGAGGTTGTTTAAAGATTTTAAACAAATTTGACCCCTGTGACCTTGAATATAAGTCAAAGTCATTCACTTTAACAAACATAGTAGTCCTTGATCCCAGCATATGCTACTAACTAAATATCAACATCCTGAGCCTTTTGGTTATTCAGAACAAGTTGTTGAAATATTTTAAACATATTTGCTCCTTGTGACCTTGAATATGATTCAAGGTCATACATTTAAACAAACTTGGTAGCCCTTGATCCTAGTATGCTACTGACTAAATATCATCACCCAGGGCATTTTGGTTATTCAGAAGAAGTTGTTTAAAGTTTTTAACATATTTGACCCCTGTGACCTTGAATATGGGTGAAGGTCATTTATTTGAACAAACTTTGTAGCCCTTTATCTCAGCATGCTACTGGCCAAATATCATTACCCTGGGCATTTTGGTTATTGAGAAGAAGTTGTTTAAAGTTTTTAACATATTTGACCCCTGTGACCTTGAATATGGGTGAAGGTCATTCATTTGAACAAACTTTGTAGCCCTTCATCTCAGCATGCTACTGGCCAAATATCATCACCCTGGGCATTTTGGTTATTCAGAAGAAGTTGTTTAAAGTTTTTAACATATTTGACCCCTGTGACCTTGAAAATAAATGAAGGTCATTTATTTGAACAAACTTGGTAGCCCTTCATCCCAGTTTGCTTCTGGCCAAATATCATCACCCTAGGCCTTTCGGTTATTAAGAAGAAGTCGTTTAAAGTAAAATATTGACGCCGGACGCCGGACGGACGGACGGACGGACGGACGGACGGACGACGGACGCCGCACCACGGCATTAGCTCACTTGGCACTTCGTGCCAGGTGAGCTAATAACAGTCTACCCCTTCGTGAACCTCAAAGGTGCCTGATTCATACTCGGAACATCTTAAGGTTATATGTAATTCCCGTGTGAAATTTGGAACGCCTTCAGGTTGTTTGTTATTCCTGTTTGAAAAAGAAATGTATATCTGATTTATCCAAGAGCTTGTAATTAGTGCCTGGTATATTCCGAAAGAAGCAAACACACGAAAGCTCTTCAGAGTGATAGGCAACAGATGTCAAAATCTGGAACTGAAACAGAAATTTCAAATAGTCCACACTGGGGTTCCCCCAGGGGTGACTAAAAAGACAGAAGAAAGGAAATACGCAATGACATGGAATGAAAAGACAGGAGAAAGGAAATACACAATGACATGGAATGAAAAGACAGAAGTGAAATGAAACTTTCTTTAAGATGTTACTTCTTCTCTTTAACAATAAACTTTTGTTGATGCCAGTCACATACTGTAAAGATAGAGAAAATATTAACAACCACACTAATGTATTGTAAGTCTGTTTTATAGTAATCCTTAAAATAAGAATGCAATTTTCAGCCAAATACATGAAGGAACCATACATATTGGATTTTGAGAAAAACTTGGAAGAATTCTGGAAAGAAATTGAGTTGAAATACGATACCACAGCTTCTTTTAAATAGACTTATTTTTTTGTTTATCACGATGTGTTTGACCTTATATTGATGTGGAAGTACACCATTTGTTTATACATTTATCCCCCTGGCCAGAGATTCTTTCTACACAATTAAGGCTAACTGACAACATCGATTACTCAGGTCTTAGGGAAGTATTCTTTACTTTAACCATTTGGAAAGTGCAAAAGCTTTTTATTTGAAATTTATTCAATTTTATTGTGAAAAGTTTTAGAGACAATGAAACTATTTTTTCCCAAAGAATCTCATTAAGTAATGACTGACGTCAACATAAGTTCAAAATATTTACAGTTTCCCCCACCAAGTCATTGAATTAGTTTGATAACATGTAACAAATGAAATATGTGTAACCAGCTGTACTTACCTTTTATCCTTACAAACCAGTTTCAAGAATCAATTTCTTCTCTTTCTCCTCTTGGATCCATTGTTTACGTAGCCATGGAAACAATATCTGACAGTCTTATGATCAGTTGTCATGGAAACAAAGGTCCTGCACATTTCACATGGGTCTATAACCTTTGAACTCCAGCCAAAGATTGACAGTTTTAACACTTTCTCCAGTGCTATCAAACATGGCAGTGAGTCTAACTGTCCAAATGTTGACACAATGCATTCAAGTATGGACCAGAAATAATGTTGGGTGTCTTTCTTATTTTTATTCTTAAACATTATTTTTTTTCGCATTCATTTATCCGATATCATGTCAGCCCTTCTTTATAGTGCGTGAAGGTTCTATAATGACACAGAACAATCAGGCGAACTAAACCAAGCAAGGTGTTGGAAGACGTTATATTCCCATTTTTCTTTATGTAAATTTATCCCCAAACTAAGGAATCATTTTTGGTAGACTGGTGTCGGGATGGGAAGGAGGTCCATACTTGGCAGCACAAATGAGGATGCAGAAGAGAGTAGAGAAAACAAGATGGCCGTACCTGTCCCAGTGACACGTCCAGCCAGGGGGCGCTGCACTCTGCTCGTACTGCTGGAGTTGCCAGTTTGCCTCCTCAAGTTTGGCTACAAAGAACTCTGTGTTCAGTCCACCTGCCTGCCAGTCCTGATGTCTTGTCTGAAAATACAAATATTTTGAAATTTCTTTCATTCTCTATCTGAATATACAAATAATTTGCAAATTCGTACATTTTCTGTCTGAAAATATAACTATTTTTTCAATTCTATTTTTCCGCCCTCCACAAACAATCAATATTTTCACAAAGGAAAGGAGTCTCTCTGAGATGAACAATATTGCAACATTTCTTTTCAGCCTGTTTAAACGACATCTATAATCAAAAGTTCTTCTCTCAACACACATGTCTTCTCTAACACTCCTGGAATAAGTCAGACTCTGCACTGACACCTTGTGGGTGATAGAAATAGAATAGTTTGATCCTTCAATCTAATCAAAAGAATCACACACCAGCATAACAGTAAAAATTACTGACTTTGAAGTCAGGTGTCCCTTCATTGTAATCAAAAGAATTGCACACCAGCATAACAGTAAAAATTACTGACTTTGAAGTCTGCTGTCAATCCTCTGTAATCTTTAAAGATGGTTATAAGCCTAGCAGCTGGTTTATTCCTTATAACTGTAACTAATCAACAAGCATGGGACTACAATTTTGTCATGACATATGCCATCGGTGTAGAAAAGGTAAGTAGTCGAGACAGGAACCCTTGGATTTTGAAACTTATTATATGCAGTTGTCAGTTCTCACAAATTTGATTGTTGATGTACTTTGCAGGTGTCAAACCTGTGCTAACTGACACTGGACGGGCTATGATGGTGTATGAGACCAGCTACAGTGACAGAAACAACACACCTATAAGGTGCTATCCTTATACTCTAGCTCATATGGCTGACTAACACAAGACTCAATGAACCTATTATATCAATAATCTTACCTCCAGCTCTATCAGAAGTATCTGAAGTTTTGAAAGGCCTTTCTTTGTCACTTCAAGAAACTCCAGCTTGCTGAGTGCTAGGTCAGCTAACTCAGATGCCTGCATCTGTACAATATATTGAAATCTTATACATCAATACAATATATTGAAATCTTATACAACTGTACAATATATTGAAATCTTACATCTGTATAATATATTGAAATCTTACATCTGTACAATATATTGAAATATTATGTTGACAATATATTGAATTTTATACATCTGTACAATATATTGAAATATAACATCTGTCCAATACATTGAAATCTTATACAACTGTACAATATATTGAAATCTTACGTCTGTATAATATATTGAAATCTTACATCTGTACAATATATTGAAATCTTACATCTGTACAATATGTTGAAATCTTACATCTGTACAATATATTGAATTTTACACATCTGTACAACATATTGAAATATTACATCTGTACAATACATTGAAATCTTATATCTGTACAATATATTGAATTTTATACATCTGTACAATATATTGAAATATAACATCTGTACAATACATTGAAATCTTATACAACTGTACAATATATTGAAATCTTACATCTGTACAATATATTGAAATCTTATATATCTGTACAATATATTGAAATATTACATCTATACAATACATTGAAATCTTATACATCTGTACAATATCTTGTAAATCTAACATCAATACAATATATTGAAATCTTGTACATCTGTACAATATATTGAATTCTTACATCAATACAATATATTGAAATCTTATATTGACAATATATTGAAATCTTCCATCTGTACAATATATTGAATTTTATACATCTGTACAATATATTAAATCTTATACATCTGTACAATATATTGAAATCTTACATCTGTACAATATATTGAAATCTTATACATCTGTACAATATATTGAAATCTAACATTAATACAATATATTGAAATCTTACATCTGTACAATATATTGACATCTTACATCTGTACAATAGATTGAATTCTTACATCAATACAATATATTGAATTCTTACATCAATACAATAGATTGAATTCTTACATCTGTACAATAGATTGAATTCTTACATCAATACAATATATTGAAATCTTACATCAATACAATATATTGAAATCTTTCAAGCTTATATTTAGCTACCAAAATTTAATCAGGTTAAGAACTCAACATTACCATACTATGTTTTAATCTAAATCTTTTGAGCTTGTAAGATATCTTCTGCACAAGTTTTACTTCAAAAGTCGCAAATAGTGAAGTTTGAATTTTGACCCTTTAACCTAGGCTGATTACTACCAAAATCTGATTGGGTGTAGAACTTGATGCCATACTATGGTGTAGATATAGTTTAAGTACATCAGTACATGTACAAGATATCTTGTCCACTACCTATTTTACCAGGACAGCTACACCAATGGACACGCTGACAAAATATTTATTGTATACCCCTGCTTTACCTAAAAGGTGGTATGTAAGTCATTTCATCACTTTCAGCTTGCAGATACATATCTTACTGCTTATCAGAAACATTCCTTTACAATTCAATATTTATATATTTCAGTTCATCAGTTTAGCCATCTTGACAACAAACTGTCACATGACCTACCTTGAGATTAGCCAGCTGAACCTCCTTCAACCGATCTTCAGACTTGACCATAGCTTTCTCCAGGAATTTCTCGGTCTCCGGGGGAAGCTCCTCCACAACAGGGACTTTCTTTACAATTTCTTCCTCTACCTTAAGAACTTCTTTGACTTTCTCTACTTTTACTTCAGTTTCGTCCTTCTTCTCCTTCTTTTCCTCCTTTTTACTTTCCTTTTTCTCCTTCTCTTTCTTTCCATCCTTTTCTTTCTTTTTCTCATCACGATCTCGATGCTTATCTTTCTTTTTCTCGTCTTTGTCTTTATCCTTGTCTCTGTCCTTCCTTTTATCTCCCTTTTCATCTCTATCTCTCGAATGCCTATCATCTTTTTTCTTTTTCTTATCCTTCCTGTCGTCATGTTTCCTCTTTGAGTCTCGGTCGTGGTCCCTCTCACTTGATGACCGATGTGATCCTGTGTATATCCAATGTTTGGGAGTTTAAAGAGTATCTCATTAAAACACCAATACAATTATAATATACAATAACAAAGAGATTACAATCTGATCAATTTATCTCCAAAAAAGTTCTGTTGAAGTTGTGAATTTTTTCTCTCACTCAAGATAAACAATAAACATATACTCAATAAAATACTTAAGCAATAAATGTTTTAGCAAATGTTGTTATGGTCCTCTAACAAACATTGCTATTGATGACAAGCTTATATCAGTAGGGCTTTATGTAAGTTTGTAAGCAATAGAAATGTGTTATAGGACCATAACAATATTTGCTAAAATATTCATTATTTATATTCACATTTTGATAGAGTAGTTATGCTTTATTTAGTTATTTCGAACAGTTTTTGAACAGCAAATTAA
The DNA here is from genome assembly GCF_002113885.1 of Mizuhopecten yessoensis. Classification (NCBI taxonomy): domain Eukaryota; kingdom Metazoa; phylum Mollusca; class Bivalvia; order Pectinida; family Pectinidae; genus Mizuhopecten; species Mizuhopecten yessoensis. The sequence goes on along the minus strand of NW_018408847.1, from coordinate 73,650 downwards.
GTGTAAACGTTGACAACAATGAAATTGATGACCTCACAATAGAGATTGATGATGTTACAATGGCAAATGTTGTTATAGTCTCACAACAACAATTGCCTTCATAATGTATTACAATTGAAGGATGCAGAGCAAATGTAAATATACAGCAATAAATTGCCATAGGACCAGCACACAACTGTGAGATGAACTAGAAATGGGGGATATCAGTGTTTGTAATATTTGTATCCTAGAATTCTCCCCTCCCCATGAAATCTTTTTTAAATCAAGCTATAGTACAACATAAATTAATTTGAGGCAGCAAATTACCTACTGATGAAATCACGTCTGTAAAAATCTGTCACAACTTGAGAGTACCTTATGATCACAGAATACAAGTATCTTCACACCATTACACATTGTACCAAAGTGGAACAAAATCACATCTAAGTTGTTTAAGCTATTTTACTTTGAATTTATAAAAAAAAGATTGTGATTCGATTCTAACAGTAATTGGATATAAGGTAATTGCATCCTAAGGTTGAAAGAGAAACTCTAGGGCTTTGTTATTTAACGAACCATGTTCATGCTCTCTCTTTCTGAAGTCTGAGGACTTGGGCCTCTTGCTGTCCCACACCGTCTGTGGGAGGTCTTCCTCACATGATCTTTTCCTTGGCGGTCCAACACGCCTCTCCAGTTCTCGTGCCATCATCTCCTCAATTGCTGCTTTGCGCCTTGCTGCAATCCGTGCCTCCATCTCCTGACGTTTCTGGACCTGTACAGATTGGACAAGCTTTTCTCTTACCCTGGATAAGTCCACACTTAGAATGAACTATTTACTATTTAGAAAAGATCTTTGCCAGTGTGAAAAAAAAAATCATTTTAAACAATAAGGTTTGTTCTTATTTCCCAAAAGTTAAGGTACTGTTGTAATTTCTCTGTGACATGTTTGAGGATTATTTAGGAATATATGGGGTTTTTTTTAGTACATGTTTTTTCCTTTTATGGACAAAAAGACAACAATATTTTTATACTGAGTGTAACAGCAAATCACATATTTACCCAAATTTCAATGTGTTTTGAAAAAATTTGGTCATCCGAGTTGTAATGTGGTGGTTTTATTTTTGCTGTATGAGATGTGGCTTGGATTAAATTATATATTCAAAACATGAAGTACAAGAAAAGCAAAATGAGACGAACATTTCAGAAATCACTATTTCATCTCATGTGTAGGATATTACAATGCAGCACCAACAGAGATTCCTTTGCTGTCATATGGCAAAACTACATGATATTTTGACTAGTGAAGAGATTTGGAGTTCTGATGGTGTTAACTGACGTTACCACTCAATGTTCATAGCAGGAGTAACTAAGCAGATTCTGTAACATTCTCCTAGCTTCATACACTGGACATGTTCTTAGGCATCGCGACCAGATATTGCAGCATCAACAGCTACAGGATTTTGAGAGGTTGATAGATATGCTTTAACAAATAGATAAAGGGAGACTGAGACTTTGTTTGTCCTGTGGTGTAAGACTGACCTGTTCCTTCATTTCATCCACCAGGCTCTTCTGTTTCACTCCTTTGGCTTCCTTCTTTTTCTCTTTGACATCAGCTTTAGGATCTTCCTTGGACGTCTTCTTGGTATCAGACTGGTGTAGAAAACATCCACAAATTCCATAATATCACAGAATGTTCAACAATATCTTCAGTGATATTCAACTTTACCTTACTTAGTTAAACTATTGGTCAAACAAGATACAAACTATTATCAGCAATACCAGACACTGATCGTGACTTTCCATTACCCTGAAATTAATCACATTCACTGAATGCATGTCCTTTAGAACCTCAATTTGTGTCAATACCTCTTTAGACATTATATGTGTGAGAATAATGTGTAGGTCTTTTTGTCACAAAGAGAGGACTATTAATAGTTCACTATATCAATTTTCTTTTTACAAAATTATGTTATCTTCCTGTGTAGCCATCAGTGTTACTCTTCTTGTCCTACATTACTCTTCATGTCATCTATAACTGTTAAAGAATACAAGCTTTACAACACTTACCTTTTTGACTTCTTTACTGTCAAATGCCATGTCAAGGGCTGCATCAATGTCATCGAGATCCATTTCTACCTCAGCACTGTCCGAGTCGTCCTTGTTTTTCTTGGTTGACGTTTTAGGATCGTCACTTTCATACTCACTGCTGCTGTTATCACTGTCATCGTCACTGTTAAAGTAAGTAGCGTCAACCAACAGTGCCTTGGATGGCTTGGTGCTGTCTGGTTTTGGAGAGTGCTGACGGTCTGTGTTTTTAAGAATACCACTACTTTTCTTCTGGTTCAGAAAACTAGAGGTTGATGATACTCCAGAGTTGTCGACCCCTTCCAGTGATGAACCAATGCCAGATGGCAGCTCCGGACCAAACAGTCTAGGTGTTCCTGAAGTCCTGCTATCAGGACTGAGAGAAAACATTAAGAGTCACAAAAATTGTATAAGCAGGCAAGTCTAGCTAATTTAGTTTTAGAACACAAGGAAATTATTATTATTTACAACCACTCCTTCCCATTAACCCTTTCACCCCTATGTAACTTTAGTAGACTCTACCATGCATTGATCTAGATGAGTCCATTATGGTCTACAGTGGTAATAGGGTAAAGATTATATCTACTCATACATGTACAGTATGTATGCAAGAGAGAGGGTGGCCTAGCACTAAAGTTCCATTTAACATCAATAGGCTGGGGAAAATACAATGAAAGTAAATGACCTGTTCTTAGCAAGCTTCTGGCCACATATCATTACCCTAAGGCTCATGGTTTATCAGAAGAGGTTGTTTGAAGATTGTAACACATTTGATCTTTGTGACATTGAACAAAGGTCTTTGAACAATGGAGATTTAGTTTCTTATATTTCATGGTTTTAGACGATCCCAATTTTTTTTTTGCCGCCCTCGCCAGAAAAACAACACCTTAGTCTCGATTCTGCTACTTCGTGGTGGCGAGACAAAAAAAACTTAAATTTCAGTTACAAAAATCTGTGGTGTACATGTATGTACATGAATATGTAAGCAAATGTTCTGTCCAGTAATTTAGGATTAAAACAAACATAGGTACAAGTAAATGAATGGGCTTTTGTCGGCATCTCATTTCAGAAAGATTGAAGAATTCTGTCTTCCAGGCAATTTTAACCATTTCAGTAAAGACATCTCTCAACATCAAGTCGAGCCATTTCTACCTGAATTTTCATGACTTTTCATGTGTAGGAATCCATCCACGGAAGACCACCACAGCATTGTACGATTTGGATACGGACATTGGATCTGGTTTGCCTATTATTCAGTATTATGATAATGACAACAACATTGTCAGTAAAATGTGACAGGGTGGAATGCTATGCTGCCAATTAACCTTTAAGCTAGGTACTGACCTTAAAGTTAACCTTAAACTTGAGTATTAACCTTTAACCTGAGTATTAACCTTTAACCTGAGTATTAACCTTTAACCCGAGTGTTAACCTTTAACCTGAGTATTAACCTTTAACAGAGTATTAACCTTTAACCGAGTATTAACCTTAAACCTGAGTATTAACCTTAAACCTGAGTATTAACCTTAAACCTGAGTATTAACCTTTAACCTGAGTATTAACCTTTAACCTGAGTATTAACCTTTAACCTGAGTATTAATCTAAATCCTGAGTATTAACCTTAAACCTGAGTATTAACCTTAAACCTGAGTATTAACCTTTAACCTGAGTATTAACCTTAAACCTGAGTATTAACCTTAAACCTGAGTATTAACCTTTAACCTGAGTATTAACCTTTAACCTGAGTATTAACCTTTAACCTGAGTATTAATCTAAAACCTGAGTATTAACCTTAAACCTGAGTATTAACCTTAAACCTGAGTATTAACCTTAAACCTGAGTATTAACCTTTAACCTGAGTATTAACCTTTAACCTGAGTATTAACCTTTAACCTGAGTATTAATCTAAATCCTGAGTATTAACCTTAAACCTGAGTATTAACCTTAAACCTGAGTATTAACCTTTAACCTGAGTATTAACCTTTAACCTGAGTATTAATCTAAATCCTGAGTATTAACCTTAAACCTGAGTTTTAACCTTTAACCTGAGTATTAATCTAAATCCTGAGTATTAACCTTAAAACCTGAGTATTAACCTTTAACCTGAGTATTAACCTTTAACCTGAGTATTAACCTTAAACCTGAGTATTAACCTTTAACCTGAGTATTAACCTTTAACCTGAGTATTAATCTAAATCCTGAGTATTAACCTTAAACCTGAGTATTAACCTTAAACCTGAGTATTAACCTTTAACCTGAGTATTAACCTTAAACCTGAGTATTAACCTTAAACCTGAGTATTAACCTTTAACCTGAGTATTAACCTTAAACCTGAGTATTAACCTTAAACCTGAGTATTAACCTTTAACCTGAGTATTAACCTTAAACCTGAGTATTAACCTTAAACCTGAGTATTAACCTTTAACCTGAGTATTAACCTTTAACCTGAGTATTAATCTAAATCCTGAGTATTAACCTTAAACCTGAGTATTAACCTTTAACCTGAGTATTAACCTTTAACCTGAGTATTAACCTTAAACCTGAGTATTAACCTTTAACCCGAGTATTAATCTAAATCCTGAGTATTAACTTTAAAACCTGAGTATTAACCTTTAACCCGAGTATTAACCTTTAGTACTGTTTATGTACTGCTACATCATCAGTTTACTCACTGGTCCTGTTTGGGTTTAGTCGGTTTGACGCGCCCCTCCTTGGTGAGTCGATCAACCTTCTCATCGTACTCCTTGCGCAGTAACAAGTACTGAGTGAACTCAGCAGTGATCTCCCAGGTAACCTCGTTAGTTACAGTGTTCCAGTAGTAGAAACACTGGGTGTGGTCATCCAGCGTCTGCTGCCAGACTGACACCGGCTCTATGGGAGAAAATGTTTAACTCCTACCAATACCCTGTTACATCTTTTAACTCCTACCAATACTCTGTTACATCTTTTAACTCCTACCAATACTCTGTTACATCTTTAACTCCTACCAATACCCTGTTACATCTTTTAACTTATACCAATACTCTGTTACACCTTTTAACTCCTACCAATACTCTGTTACATCTTTTAACTCATACAAATACCCTGTTAGACCTTTAACTCATATCAATACCCTGTTACCCCTTTTAACATATACCAATACTCTGTTACATCTTTAACTCATACCAATACCCTGTTACATCTTTAACTCATACCAATACCCTGTTACATCTTTAACTCATACCAATACTCTGTTAAATCTTTAACTCATACCAATACTCTGTTAAATCTTTAACTCATACCAATACCCTGTTACACTTTTTTACTCCTACCAATACTCTGTTACACCTTTTAACTCCTACCAATACTCTGTTACATCTTTAACTCATACCAATACCCTGTTACATATTTAACTCATACCAATACCCTGTTACATATTTAACTCATACCAATACCCTGTTACATATTTAACTCATACCAATACCCTGTTACATATTTAACTCATACCAATACTCTATTACACCTTTTAACTCATACCAATACCATGTTACATCTTTAACTCATACCAATACCCTGTTACATATTTAACTCATACCAATACTCTATTACACCTTTTAACTCATACCAATACCATGTTACATCTTTAACTCATACCAATACCCTGTTACATGTTTAACTCATACCAATACCCTGTTACATCTTTAACTCATACTAATACCGTGTTACATCTTTAACTCATACCAATAATCTGTTACATCTTTTAACTCATACAAATTCCCTGTTACATCTTTAACTCATACCAATACTCTGTTACATCTTTAACACATACCAATACTCTGTTACATCTTTTAACTCTTACCAATACTCTGTTACCCCTTTTTACTTATACCAATACCCTGTTACCCCTTTTAACTCATACGAATACCCTGTTACATCTTTAACTCATACCAATACTCTGTTACATCTTTTAACTCATACAAATACCGTGTTAGACCTTTAACTCATATCAATACCCTGTTACTCCTTTTAACTCCAACCAATACTCTGTTACATCTTTAACTCATACCAATACCCTGTTACATATTTAACTCATACCAATACCCTGTTACATATTTAACTCATACCAATACTCTATTACACCTTTTAACTCATACCAATTCCCTGTTACATCTTTAACTCATACCAATACCCTGATACATCTTTAACTCATACCAATACCGTGTTACATCTTTAACTCATACCAATACTCTGTTAAATCTTTAACTCATACCAATACTCTGTTAAATCTTTAACTCCTACCAATACTCTGTTACATCTTTAACTCATACCAATACCCTGTTACATATTTAACTCATACCAATACTCTATTACACCTTTTAACTCATACCAATTCCCTGTTACATCTTTAACTCATACCAATACCCTGTTACATATTTAACTCATACCAATACTCTATTACACCTTTTAACTCATACCAATACCATGTTACATCTTTAACTCATACCAATACCCTGTTACATATTTAACTCATACCAATACCCTGTTACATATTTAACTCATACCAATACTCTATTACACCTTTTAACTCATACCAATACCATGTTACATCTTTAACTCATACCAATACCCTGTTAGACCTTTTAACTCCTACTTAACTCATACCAATACCCTGTTACATCTTTAACTCATACTAATACCGTGTTACATCTTTAACTCATACCAATACTCTGTTAAATCTTTAACTCATACCAATACTCTGTTAAATCTTTAACTCCTACCAATACTCTGTTACATCTTTTAACTCATACAAATACCGTGTTAGACCTTTAACTCATATCAATACCCTGTTACCCCTTTTAACATATACCAATACTCTGTTACATCTTTAACTCATACCAATACCCTGTTACATATTTAACTCATACCAATACCCTGTTACATATTTAACTCATACCAATACTCTATTACACCTTTTAACTCATACCAATACCATGTTACATCTTTAACTCATACCAATACCCTGTTAGACCTTTTAACTCCTACTTAACTCATACCAATACCCTGTTACATCTTTAACTCATACTAATACCGTGTTACATCTTTAACTCATACCAATACTCTGTTACATCTTTTAACTCATACAAATACCGTGTTAGACCTTTAACTCATATCAATACCCTGTTACTCCTTTTAACTCCAACCAATACTCTGTTACATCTTTAACTCATACCAATACTCTGTTACATCTTTTAACTCATACAAATCCCCTGTTAGACCTTTAACTCATATCAATACCCTGTTACCCCTTTTAACTCCTACCAATACCCTGTTACATCTTTAACTCATACCAATACTCTGTTAAATCTTTAACTCATACCAATACTCTGTTAAATCTTTAACTCCTACCAATACTCTGTTACATCTTTTAACTCATACCAATCTGTTACATCTTTTAACTCTTACCAATACTCTGTTACCCCTTTTTACTTATACCAATACCCTGTTACCCCTTTTAACTCATACGAATACCCTGTTACATCTTTAACTCATACCAATACCGTGTTACATCTTTAACTCATACCAATACTCTGTTACATCTTTTAACTCTTACCAATACTCTGTTACCCCTTTTTACTTATACCAATACCCTGTTACCCCTTTTAACTCATACCAATACCCTGTTACATATTTAACTCATACCAATACTCTATTATAACTTTTAACTCATACCAATACCCTGTTACATATTTAACTCATACCAATACCCTGTTACATATTTAACTCATACCAATACTCTGTTAAATCTTTAACTCATAACAATACCCTGTTACACTTTTTTACTCCTAACAATACTCTGTTACCCCTTTTACCTCCTACCAATACTCTGTTACATCTTTTAACTCCTACCAATACTCTGTAACATCTTTTAACTCCTACCAATACCCTGTTACATCTTTAACTCCTACCAATACCCTGTTACATCTTTAACTCATTCCAATACTCTGTTACATCTTTAACTCATACCAATACTCTGTTAAATCTTTAAGTCATACCAATACTCTGTTAAATCTTTAACTCATACCAATACCCTGTTACACTTTTTTACTCCTAACAATACTCTGTTACACCTTTTAACTCCTACCAATACTCTGTTACATCTTTTAACTCATACAAATACCCTGTTAGACCTTTAACTCATATCAATACCCTGTTACTCCTTTTAACTCCTACCAATACTCTGTTACATCTTTAACTCATACCAATACCCTGTTAGACCTTTTAACTCCTACCAATACTCTGTTACATCTTTTAACTCATACAAATACCCTGTTAGACCTTTAACTCATATCAATACCCTGTTACCCCTTTTAACATATACCAATACTCTGTTACATCTTTAACTCATACAAATACCCTGTTACATCTTTAACTCATACCAATACTCTGTTACATCTTTAACTCATACCAATACCCTGTTACATCTTTAACTCATATCAATACCCTGTTACATCTTTTAACTCATATCAATACCCTGTTACATCTTTAACTCATATCAATACCCTGTTACACCTTTTAACTTAATCAATACCCTGTTACACCTTTTAACTCATATTAATACCCTGTTACACCTTTTAGCTTTTACCAATACCCTGTTACATCTTTAACTCATACCAATACTCTGTTACATCTTTTAACTCATACCAATACTCTGTTACATCTTTTAACTCATACCAATACTCTGTTACATCTTTTAACTCATACCAATACTATGTTACAGCTTTTAACTCGTATCAATACTTTGTTACATCTTCAATATCAAGTTATATTACTTTCTTTCATTATCCGTCAATAAACAAAAAAGTTATTCCAATCTATTTAAGGAGGTCAAAGCCTAACATTCTAGATTTACCTTCTGGCCATTGCTCTGCCTTTGATTCCTTAGCCATGGCCTCAGTGCTTTCGTTCTGCCTCATGCACTCTGATGCCCCCTTAACAAACATACTCTTGTACTTGGATCTAGACTCCATCTCTTTTGCTGACTCTTCCCTTTTACTGTAAGTCTTCGCTGGTGGCTCCTGATCATTACTGCTCTGCTGGTTGACATTGAGTTTGAAGCTTGGTGGAGGGATTTCTACCATACAGCTTGGGCGGTCCTCTTCTTCTTCCTCATCTTCTTCTTCATCGTCTGGCACAGGCAAGGCATCAATTTCCTGAAAATCCAACAAAAATATGTCCTAGATGTACCGGTTAGGCATACAGATATTTAAGCTCCCAATATCTTTGTAACACAAGTGTCCAAATAAACCATGTTTTGCATAACATTCTGCTGGCATTGATCATTTTTTGTTATTGCATTAGCTAACTAATTGCTGTTTTAAAACAATTTGCAGATACCAACATTTAAACTAGAATGGTTATATGGAGGTTAAATAAAATGGCCACCATGGTCGTATTGGTGGGTTACCTGACTAGATCTTACACTTCTATATCTCTTTAATTTTAATCTCTTTAATGACAATAGGAAACAGTTTGTTTGTCATGACATAAATAAGGCATGGCAAAACAATTCTAGTAATTATTGTAACAACACAGTTCACCTCTGACAAAAGTAAACTTCTTACAGCTAAAAAGTCGGCTACTTTATCGTCAATGTCTGTTTTCCCACCATTGAGTTCGCCTGGCAGTGATGACTCGGAAGCTCCATCCTTTACTGGGGCACCTAAACAGAAAGATCCGTCTTGTTAACCCTAAACAATTCAATAGTAAAATCTGTCTTGTTAACCCTAAACCCTTCAATAGTAAAATCTGTCTCGTTAACCCTAAACAAATCAACAGTAAAATCTGTGTCGTTAACCTTAAACAACTCAATGGTAAAATCTGTCTTGTTAACCCTAAACAATTCAATAGTAAAATCTGTCTTGTTAACCTAAACAATTCAATAGTAAAATCTGTCTTGTTAACCCTAAACAAATCAACAGTAAAATCTGTGTCGTTAACCTTAAACAATTCAATAGTAAAATCTGTCTTGTTCACCCTAAACAATTCAACAGTAAAAACTGTGTCGTTAACCCTAAACAATTCAATAGTAAAATCTGTCTTGTTAACCCTAAACAAATCAACAGTAAAATCTGTGTCATTAACCTTAAACAATTCAATAGTAAAATCTGTCTTGTTAACCCTAAACAATTCAACAGTAAAAGCTGTGTCGTTAACCCTAAACAATTCAATAGTAAAAACTGTGTCGTTAACCTTAAACAATTCAATAGTAAAAACTGTCTTGTTAACCCTAAACAATTCAATAGTAAAAACTGTCTTGTTAACCCTAAACAATTCAACAGTAAAATCTGTGTCGTTAACCCTAAACAATTCAATAGTAAAATTTGTGTCGTTAACCCTAAACAATTCAATAGTAACAAGAGGCCCAATGGGCCTGAATTGCTCACCTGGTATTAATCTCACACTTGTAATCTTTAAAGTGGACTAAAATGCAGCTACGGGAAGAATATCAGTGTTTGATTCATAAGAGCCTATTAAAAGATTTAAACATATGACGCCTGTGACCTTGAATGTCAAACAAGGACATTAGGTTGAACAGAGTTTAAAGTCTTCCAACCCAGCATGCTTTTGGCAAAATATCATAACCCTGGACCTATTGGTTATACAGAACAAGTCATTTAAAGATTTAAACATATATTGACCACTGTGACCTTGAATATGGGCGAAGGTCATTCATTTTGACAAAATTGGTAGCCCTTCATCCCAGCCTGTTAATGACCAAATATCATCGGCCCCTGTGACCTTGAATATATGTAAAGGTCATTCATTTGAATAAAC
>NW_018408847.1:5373-62587 GCF_002113885.1 Mizuhopecten yessoensis | reverse complement strand
TAACCCTATGCCTCTTAGTTATTCAAAAGAAGTTGTTTAAAGGTTTTAAACATATTTGACCCCTGTGACCTTGAAAATAAGTAAAGGTCATTCATTTGAACAAACTTGGTAGCCCTTCATCCTGGCATGTTACTGGCCAAATATCATTATCCTAGGCTTCTTAGTTATTCAGAAGAAGTTGTTTAAAGATTTGTTAAGACAAGTGACCCCTGTGACCTTGAAAATGGACGAAGGTCATTCATTTGAACAAACTTGGTAGCCCTTAATAACAGCATGCTACTGGCCAAATATCGTAACCCTATGCCTCTTAGTTATTCAAAAGAAGTTGTTTTAAGGTTTTTAACATATTTGACCCCTGTGGCCTTGAATATACGTCAAGGTCATTCTTTTGAACAAAATAGGAAGCCCTTTATCCCAGCATGCTAATGGCGAAATACCCTAACCCTAGGCCTCTTAGTTATTCAGAAGAAGTTGTTTAAAGGTTTTTAACATATTTGACCCCTGTGACCTTGAATATAAGTCAAGGTCATTCATTTGAACAAACTTGGTATACCTTCTTCCCAGCATGCTACTGGCCAAATATCATTATCCTAAGCCTCTTGGTTATTCAGAAGAAGTTGTTTAAAGGTTTTAAACATATTTGACCCATGTGACCTTGAATATAAGTCAAGGTCATTCATTCGAACAACTTGGTAGCCCTTCATGACAGCATGCTACTGGCCAAATAGCATCATCATAGGCCTTTTGGTTATTGAGAAGAAGTTGTTTAAAGGTGTTTAACATATTTGACCCCTGTGACCTTGAATATAAGTAAAGGTCATTCATTTGAACAAACTTGGTAGCCCTTCATCCCAGCATGTTACTTGCCAAAAATCATCACTCTGGGCATTTTGGTTATTCAGAAGAAGTTGTTTAAGGTTTTTAACATATTTGACCCCTGTGACCTTGAAAATAGGTGAAGGTCATTTATTTGAACAAACTTGGGAGCCCTTCATCCTAGTTTGCTTCTGGCCAAATATCATCACCCTAGGCCTTTTGGTTATTAAGAAGAAGTTGTTTAAAGTAAAATATTGACGCCGGACGCCGGACGGACGACGGACGCTGCACCATGGCATAAGCTCACTTGGCCCTTCGGGCCAGGTGAGCTAAAAACTGTCTTGTTAACCCTAAACCATTCAACAGTAAAATCTGTGTCGTTAACCTTAAACAATTCAATAGTAAAATCTGTCTTGTTAACCCTAAACAATTCAATAGTAAAATCTGTGTCGTTAACCCTAAACAATTCAATAGTAAAATCTGTCTTGTTAACCCTAAACAGTTCAATAGTTATTACAGAATTTACAAAGCATGACTTTTTACAATGAAAAACTCTTTTTTTTCATTATCTACACTTGCTCAGCATAGATCTTTACCATCTGGAGGATACTGTTCTGCGACTCTTTTTGTAAATTTTCTGATATATACTTATATATTTCCTGCTATCGTATGGTTTCTCTACAAACCTTCATCATGCTCCTCATCAGACCCCTGTTCATCATCTTCATATCCCCCATCTGCAAAAGCACCTGAAGACACAGAAAAGTTATTGTAGTAAATTTCCAAATTTGTTTGTAGTTTTACAAGTATCCGGGTAATAGTGATCTAATAAAGAAAATGAAGGAAATGTATCTAGATTAAAACTGATCTTAAAATTTTACCATTCACATATATATATAATGGCTGGTCTAGGGATTGACAGTTCTGATTTTATTACATTGGGGGAAATTTCCCACATGAAACTTTACCTCTTGAATCCTCATCTTCTTCGTTTTGTCGGCCATAGCCATATCGTGCTGTAAAAATAAATATATTCATTTTAATAATATTATCAAGACGTTAAACTGAAATTTTAGAGAGGTTACCAACTATACACTTGAATATATATGCACACATCACTACAGAATGCCGCTAATGTCTTAAAGAAAAAGAAGTCTAAAGATGTACTTAGCTTCTGTCAGCTGATGCATGAAGCCCCTTTGAGCTCTGATTTCCCCGTTACATAGAGTATAATACTGCCTTCATATATCACCAGTTAATTACTGTTAATGTTTTCTTTCAGTGTATACAAGTACAGTGAAATCTGTCCTTAAGTTAGGCAACATTCTTACCTAGAAAACTGTCCTTGTTGTCACTCAATTGCAGCACAGTCCTTCTCTTCCCTCTCGGTTTTCCCATACCTGGAATGGCAATTATACTACATATATAATAAAATCAAATATTTAAGTTGTATGATATGGGTCATAAGTTTGGTCCTGGTTTGGCTTTATTTTGTTTTGTTTAACATCATATTAACAGCTAAGGTCAGTTAAGGACGTGCCTCCATGTGTGTTGTGTATGCATGCATGCATGTGGATCATAAGAATAACACATGTACATTAATCTTAACATTTGACAAGGTACATACATACCAGCCAAGTGACCAAATTTTGTCAGGTTACACTTGGAATTTTACCCTTATCACGCTTTAACAACTTCACATGCCAGGTTACGATTTTGACCGTTTTCGTCTAGAATCTTTTTGTATATTAGAAATGACCAAAGTCACTCTGAATTCTCTAGACTTTTCCATGCTCTGTCAAAAGGAAGACAATCTATTTCCTGTTTCCTCACTGACAAGCGCGAGTTGTTTTTACGTACTATAACTGATTTCACAAATGTTTATACAAAGAATAATGTTACCGAACTTATCGACAAGCAATTAGTAGTCAGATATTTTAACGAAGAATTGAGTTGTTAGATGATCAGGTAGAAATTTTGCTTGGAAATCTGTAAAAATATCCTTTTTATCATTTCTAATACATTTACCAGGAACATTGGAAGGTATAGATTTGAACCACCGTTTTATCACAGTACTAGTATTTGTGTTGTTTTTACTGTATTTTTCAGTTTTAAGTCAGCACTGCACATAGGAGTAAGGGCAGCAACCTGCCCTTACAGTTTTTAGATATAATTATTTCATTTGAAATTTAACACATGTAGTTTTGATTTTAACAAGAGGCCCAATGGGCCTGCATCGCTCACCTGTTATTAATCTAACACTTGTAATCTTAAGATTTCATAAGAACCTATTAAAAGATTTAAACATATGACGCCTCTGACCTTGATTGTTGAACAAGGACATTAGGTTGAAAGTGGATCAAGGTCATTCATTTGAACTAACATGGTAGTCCTTCATCCCAGCATGCTACAGGCCCAATTTCAGTACCCTGGCCCTTTTGCTTATTGAAAAGAAGTCGCTTGAAGATTTTACGACATTTGACCCCTGTGACCTTGAAAGTTGGTCAAGGTCATTCAGTTGAACAAACTTGATAGTCCTTCATCCCAGCATGCTACAGGCCCAATATCAGTACCCTGGGCCTTTTGGTTATTGAGAAGAAGTTGTTTGAAGATTTTAAGACATCTGACCCCAGTGACCTTGAAAGTGGGTCAATGTCATTCATTTAAACAAACTTGGTAGCCCTTCATCCCAGCATGCTACAGGCCCAATATCAGTACCCTGGGCCTTTTGGTTATTGAGAAGAAGTCGTTTGAAGATTTTATGACATTTGACCCCTTTGACCTTTGAAAGTTGGTCAAGGTCATTCATTTGAACTAACTTGGTAATCCTTCATCCCAGCATGCTACAGGCCCAATTTCAGTACCCTGGCCCTTTTGCTTATTGAAAAGAAGTCGCTTGAAGATTTTACGACATTTGACCCCTGTGACCTTGAAAGTTGGTCAAGGTCATTCAGTTGAACAAACTTGATAGTCCTTCATCCCAGCATGCTACAGGCCCAATATCAGTACCCTGGGCCTTTTGGTTATTGAGAAGAAGTTGTTTGAAGATTTTAAGACATCTGACCCCAGTGACCTTGAAAGGGGGTCAAGGTCATTTATTTGAACAAACTTATTAGCCCTTGATCCCAGCATGCTACTGGCCAAATATCATCTTCCTAGGCCTTTTGGTTACCGAAAAGAAGTTGTTTAAAGCAAAAAGTTGACGCCGGACAGACGGACGACGGACGCCACACCATAACATAAGCTCACTTGCCCTTCGGACAGGTGAGCTAATAAAATGTGATAAGTACAGAACTCTTTTTTATTTTATTTACATTTGTATGCTTTCCTTTAAAGATTTTGTATAACTTTTTAAATTCCAAAAACATACTTGAATTGCAATGGTGCCCATTTCACAAAATATTACTGTACAATTCCTGTTTAGTGCCATTTACTGATCTCAAAAGTCAAACAAACTATATATACCCTGGTGTCATCGGTTTTCGACGGTGTAACAGCAAAATCGCTTTTTACCAACCATGTGAAATAAATTTATTCCAAGCCTTACCAGTTAAGTCATTTACTATTATTGCCCTAATTTTATAAAAGATTGATTATAATATTTGATAATACAACGCTAGAAAATGTCAACAAACATGGCGACTGCCTAACTTGTGTGCTTGCGTACTACGTCATCAGTATTCCACGGTCATGCTTTCCACTGTACGGTGGCAAAATAGGACAGAAAACAAGAGGCCCATGGGCCTTAACGGTCACCTGATATAATTATACAGAGAGTTGATTTTGTTTTTAACATGAACAGAAATATTATTCAAAGTGACAAAAAACAATAAAACCACCTTACTCAATATCTAGCATACAGATTTCAGACTAAAAAGTATTTGAAACTAGCACCTCTGATTCTTAACAAGGAAAATGAAGAAATTTTAGCACACTCCTTTGAGCCCCACTCTACAGTTATTAACATGTAATATTCAAAGTATCATTTGCTATTATAAACCATAAAAATTAGACGAGAAGTCACAAACACTTTCAGGCTAATTTCATGGGTTTTTAAGGGTGTTAAACTTGGTGTAATTTTGGAATTATGCAAAACGGGGTTTAAACACTACGTTGTGGTAAGAATAGAAGTTACTTACAGTACAGATCATCATTTTCCTAAAAAAAAAGAGAATTGTTGCAAGTGTGCTGGCGTCAAAACATAGCCTCTGTGATCACCCCTGACATGACCCGCAAGCGCGCGTGCGACCCGGAAATAAACGACCGTCGAAAACAGATGACCGTCGAAAACTGAACACAGGAGGATATAGGGGTCACACTTAAGCTCTTTAATAGCTAGGCAATTTGCAAGTGAACGCATAACATAAATAGTAATTATCATTAGCAGGTTTTAGATGTTCTATATACTGCCAGCAAACAGGTAGATGCAAAGATGCAATTTGTATGCACTTTCACAAGAATATACATATTGTATAGTATAAAGCTGAGCTACATTGTACGACAGGTCCAACAAACGCTAAGGCTTTCAGTAGCTATGCCCAAGCTAAGGGGAGATAACTCCAATTGAATTTTCGCGCCGCGCCAAAATTTCGTCACACTTTTATACCATCGGAAGAACGGTGATTTTATCGTGCTTGTCCATGTTATAGAAATGGATACATGGTAGGAATTTTATCTTCGATATCCCTCGTCACTTTACTACAGTCTATATTACAAATATCATGGCGGAAACGCAAGGAGCGGAGATTGTGAAATATTGCAGAAGCGACAATTTCCTTATAAAACCGAGTACATCCATCAAAATTATATACAAATGTTCAGTAATTATCCCTTAAAATAAATATATATGCCAATCTGTCAAAACCGTTCTTGGTATGAAAAAGGCTGTTGAAATCCCAAGGGGTAGTATAACGGTAAATCCAATATGGCGGACACCTCGCGATCGCCTCGAAAACGTAAACAAATCCCACCTGTACCAGACAAAACTCGCTAGAAGGATATTGCATTAACGGTTGTTTACCTATCGTGTAAAGGTATCTGTTCTCTTTGTTTTCTGTATATATTTTAAACATTAAATGATGTATATTTGTATAAATTTCGGTACTATTTACTTGTTTCTGAATGATTAAACTTTTAAATTAAGTTACTGTCACTCAGTCTTGACTTAGTTTACATACGCTGATACAGATAGAAATTGAATAGACCTAAATTTAAATTTATTTCGAGTTTCAGTGTTGTCTGACATACAAATACTAAACAATGGTTGGGCTGTACATAGTTTACATTAAACATATCTAATTGATATGACATGCTTTTGTTTTTCAATATCATTTTAATTGTTTATATAAATAAAACTTGTCAGATCATACACCATGTACAAATACTTTTTGTTTTTAAATATTATTTTAATGATTTATCTGACTAGAACATATCAGATCATGTGTAATGACAATGAGTATGCTTAAAGACAAGTACCCTTCAGACTCCTGGGTAAGCAAATTATGCCACAATAAAAGGAGGGGCTGGTATATACATTAAGTACCCCAACGGAGATCAACAATCAGAAGCAATACCAACAGGTCTACATTGTTCAAACTACTAAGTTGAAGAAGAAGACCTTATTCATGCTGCACACTGCATCAAAAACAAAATTGATAACACAACTCAAGTAGTATTCCTGACTGATGTCCTCTCTGTGCTACAAGCTTTGATAAACGACAAGCTTAACCTCAACTTGAACAAGCTTTATACACCATCAAAAGTCTGACAACAGTTCTACAGTGGATTCCTTCTCACTGTGGAGTTTGGGGTAATGAACAAGCCGATAAATTAGCAAAGAATGGTACTGAACAATAACAGGAAGAAAATCCAGTGTGCTACACAGAGATGAAGACTATCATCAAATCTCTGTTCAACACCCATCAGCAACAAGACAGTTATATTACCACCAACAAGATCTGACCAAACTACCATCTTCCGACAGGACACAACAGACTCAATCAACATCTATACAAAGTCATGAAAGTTGTTTCATCTCCAATGTGTCCTTGTGGAGAAGCAGAGCAGGATACTGCACACCTCTTACAGTCATGGAAGATCCATCAGGCACTGATCATGAGAGATAAGATATGGCATTCACCAACAGCAAGTGAGTGAGTGAGTGAGTGTTAACGTTACCACTCAAAGAAAAGCTATGTGGACCAGTGGATGCCCTTAGCACAGAAGACCACCAGATTTGTTGAGGAGACTGGTATTCA
This sequence comes from Mizuhopecten yessoensis, assembly GCF_002113885.1. Taxonomy (NCBI): domain Eukaryota; kingdom Metazoa; phylum Mollusca; class Bivalvia; order Pectinida; family Pectinidae; genus Mizuhopecten; species Mizuhopecten yessoensis. The sequence goes on along the minus strand of NW_018408847.1, from coordinate 55,514 downwards.
AGTGTAAAGGCGAACGATAAGAAAGAAGATGTGTAATTACCACTGAGACTGGTGCATCAATATATATAATTAAATGAGATTATTAATGTCATTCATTGTGTTTTGTAAGGGGAGGTAACTCTTTGTGAAGTAACATTTTAGCATCATCTCCGGAGTGAGGGGTGATATTTAGCATGGAAATCTTTCATTTTACAATAGAATAGATTGGTTCTGAAATTGTGGTAAAAAAAGAGAAAACAAATTCTCCCATATATACCATGTTATTGACCTTGTACGCTTTTTTGATTGTTTTCAGGAAAATGCTAAAAAACAATTGTGAAATTTCACGATTTCAAAAAATTCGTAAAAATCCAATTTTGAAGATAACATGGTTCTGATTGCTGTTTTGTAATCAGGTTATGGTAGTCTCTAGGAAAAGGACAAGAAATAAATTACTTTTTGTTTAAAAAAAAATAGTTGGGCATAGCTACTTTCAGTTGACCCAGACATTTGGCAAAGTAACTGTTTTCTCTCTCTGAAATCAAGCCAGAAGTTAAGCCCATTTCGTGTAGTCTAAAACATATTGGTTCATGGTAGTCGACGTCTTCGTAAGCATTATACATTGCTTCTGTTGACGCTTCTTCATAGTTGTTCACATATTTACAGGTTGCGCAGATTGAGGTCTACTGTACAGTACGTGCAAAAGCCCCGTTTGTTTATGTTCGAATTCTGAACTTGCCTACTCACAGAAACACCATGGTCAGAGCATGCAATTGTTATATGTCTCAAGATGACAATTAATGTTAACCAAAGACGATACCTATAATGAAGCTGGTCGCCTAATATAAAACAATTAGCCAAAGACAACGGGCTAGGCGTTAGACCAAGTAGACTAATCGATCGGCCATGCTGACGGGCGACATTACCATGTTAGGACTTATTTCAAACAATTGTTACGATATCCAAATGTAAGCACACTTCTCACTAACTTTTTGCAGTATATGAACTGTTCAGAAGCAGTAAATTCCATCCAGGTTGTCACATTTTCGGTGTATTCGTTCGTTTACACATGTCAAAGCAACGTCCACATGACCCACATTCTCTGTGCGAATGACCGAATTTTACTAATTGTTACCGAGGCTGCGATTGGTCGGAAATAAATTACAGATAGTACTTAGTAGAACTTGTCAGAGGAAGAAACGTAAACGAACCGTTTTAGAAATCGTGCCTCCAAACACGTTCACAACACATTTGACTACCATAAATTTAATAGAAATGCTGATAAATCATAAGTCTCAGACTAATCTAAGCTTTTGATTTGTCTCAGCAGAAAAGCTAAAAACAACACATGCCAGCAGAGACGTATAATACATTATTATACGTCTCTGATGCCAGCAATTAGACGAAACATAAAAAGTCTACAAATACAATCCCAACTGTACAAACTACAAATACCACAACGACACCAAATCTGGTGCACAAGGCAGCGAAATAACGGTACAGTAAATACCACGGGGGTAATCCCGATACTCTCTATTTCGCTTACGTCACAATAATACTCGCTGTTTGGATTACGTCCGAGCAAAAAGTTAGTTTTGCACCAAATACGGCTTACGGCAAGAGTAAAATGCTCCCATGATGGAAGAACGTGAGAGGTATTTTTGCGCTTTCTTGTATAAATACTGAAAACTTATCATTGTAACTCAGTCTATATGCTATATGTATGTCTTAAGCTGCTAGCCTATATCAATAAAAAAAAAATTTAGATTAAATTCGTTTTGACTGAATAATCATATATATATACGGACATCAGTTTATATACAGCTTTGTGGAGATTTGAATGTAATAACTATTTAATTAAATTACTTTTACACAACACATGTCTTGGCCAATGACTCATCAACAAATTAACATTGAATAGTCTGAACTAAACACAAGTTTTAGCGATATTTTTATCAAAATATGCAGTTGGTATGTATGCTGATACGGATTACGACCCTGTATGATACGGATTACGTTCATTTACAAATTGGAATGATATGGATGACGGTCAAACAATAATATATATTAACTAAATGAAAATCATTTTTTTAACAAATTCTAGGATATTTTCTCGGTCACACAGCATCACATAGGAACAAATAGAATGTTTAGAATTGACTTTCTTAATTTTTCTAGATCCGAGACTTCCCAAAAGTTTGATTTTTTTCTTCTGGGTTTTAATACCACACTCATTACAAACTTGGCCGTTATTTGGGGTAGATGTGTATCAGTTATATAGACCGAATATGTTCGTAATTATGAAATCTAGACAGGTGCTATCGGAATAAAATAATTATCAGCCAATTATATAAACGTTTATCAGCCAATTATATAAACGTACATTCTTATTCATATCACTTATATTTCATTCACCACACACACTGCAGCTCGCACATGTATGGTGTGGTGTGACTATCAACAAACAAAATCATATGACTAAACAAACGATGTATGTTTCCAATGGAAAATTCTATTGTCAAATGAAAACAATTATTCTGTCTCGGAATCACTTTTTAAGTTCAACTAACAGGTTATAATTAATAACTAGAAAATTAAAAAAATAAATACATGGTAAGCTACTTATTAACGGGCAGCAACTTTTATTTCAAGGGAGGGAGTTCGTAATGCTCGGTGACGCGACCTCACAACATTTAACAACTAGAACTGTAAGCCAAATGCTAACTAATACCCCGCTCCTGTATAAACCAGAACTGTAAGCTAAAGGCTACAAGTAAGGTAAAGCATTGCAAAGCTACCATAGTCTCCCACCAGTAATGATTTCTTTATTCACTGAGCTGTACACTTATTTAAGTGTATAGGTAACTGACATACTTTCTGTACTCCCTCTCAATGGCAAAATATACTTGCAAACTAAATCGTGTTAGCCCAGATGAACCAGTTTTGCTGAAATCGTCATAGTAGTTAAGGAAGAGTTGTCAGAACAAACATTTCAAACAAATGGCCATAACTCCTTAAAAAGGGTCGAAATGAAAAAAATACTACCCTGATGCACGACATCAGGGGGTAATTACCATATATGTAAACTTTCATTAAAATCGGACCAGCAGTTTAGAAGACAAGTCTTTTTTTTAAACAAATGACCATAACTCCTTTGAAAAAGGGTAGGAATGAAAAAAATGCTACCCTTATGCACAACATCATGGGGTAATTATCATATTTGTAAACTTTGAAATTGGCCGAGTTGATTAGGAGAAGTTGTCAGGACAAGGATTTTTCACGAAATGGCCATAACTCCATAAAAAGGGTTGGGAAAAAATATCTGGATGCACAACATCAGGGGGTAGTTATCATATCTGAAAACTTACGTTGAAATTGGCCCAATAGTTTTGGAGAAGTTGTCAGGGCAAGCATTTTTCAACAAAGGACAATTACTCCGTAAACAAAAGTGAGTATGAAAAAATAATACCTGGATGCACAATATCAGGTAGTAGTTATCATATCTGGAAAGTTTCGTTGAAATTAAGCTCCGTAGTTTTGGAGGAGTTGTCCCGACAAGGATTTTTCAACAAAGGGCCATTACTTTGTAAAAAAAAAAGGTCAGAATGAAAAAAGAATACCTGGATGCTCAACTTCAGATGGTAGTTATCATATCTGGAAAGTTTCGATCGATCCATAACTTTAAAAGGAGTAGTCCGGACAAAAGGTTTCAGGATCTGTTCAACAAAGAGCCATAACTTCGTCAAAAAGGGTCAGAATTAAAAAAAGGTACCTGAATGCACAAGATCAGGGGTGGTAGTTTTCATATCTGAAAAGTTTCGTTGAAATTGGTCCATTACTTTAGAAGGAGTTGCCCGGACAAAAGTTCCAGGATTTGTTCAACAAAGGGCCATAACTTCGTCAAAAAGGGTCAGAATTAAAAAAAGGTACCTGAAGTGTAAATTTATTAGTAAATTGTATTTTGGTGTACGCAACTTTAGCCTTTGCCAAGGCAGTTAGAGTTAGCTCCCTTAGCTCCCCATGCTAGTTCCGGTCTTTTAACAGCATTAGCAGAGCAAAATGGCAGCAGCCTCACAGTGCTTTATATAAATATAAAATCCAGCGACATCGCGATAAACGCTTACAATCTAAGAGAGCGATCAAGCTCACTAATGACATTCCTCCAAAATTGTGACAGCGAGGAGACCGAAGATAATGTACATCGGAAAGAAAATGCTTCTCAATCTAGTGATCAGGGGTCAAAGTAAACCGTAAAGTGGACAAAGATTACTACAAAATCAGCGTTGAACAATGGGGCTATGGTAATAGCAGAAATTTAGAAGAAATGATCGAGGCAAACGAGGTGGATGTTCGTGGTATCCGTGACTACCTGGATTATACAAAAACGATAAATCGACTCTTCAGCAAGTATGTGTGGCAGTGTTATGCTGTATGACCGGGAATATCGGGAGGCCCAACTTAACATAGTGAAGGTTTTCGATGGGGAACGCCACAAACCGCGATACAGAACTTTCAACTTGTACCTAAGCCAAACAACCTGACTGCTCAGGTACTTCAGGGTACGACGGTAAATTCAAAACGAGAGGGACAAGGTCGGGAACGGTCGACCCCAAGAAAACGTGGCCCGTTTACTCCGGACAATCGAGAAATATGCAGGAAATTTAACAATGACGTGTGTGATTATAAATCGTGTAAACTTGCGCATGTCTGTTCGGTGTGTTATGCGGAGCACAGTGCGATTCATCATACAAAAAAGGGATAGATCATGATCAGCCCAAGCATGAGGCCACTGTAAATAATGTACATACTAGCAACAAGTTGAAATTGGAAGCCTGGCAGTCCCTCTTACCTGCGGATGACTTTGATAGGGAGTTTATTTTAGAGGGCGTGGCTACCGGTTTTCGCATTATCGATGAAGGTCTAGAGAAACACATCGTGCCCGTGGAGGAAGAAAACTATGCCTCTTGTAAACAGTTTTCTGGTCTGGTCCAAGATCAGATACAAAGTGAAATAGCAAACGGTAACTATGTGATAACTGAGACAAAACCAGTGATAATAAGTGCGTTGAGGGCTATTCCAAAGTCAAAAACAAAGGTCAGACTAATACATGACGCGAGTCGCCCTACTGGTAAATCTATAAATAGTCATGTCAAGAGTGACTGTTCGTGTACTTATATGGACCTCCGGCCGGGAGGCAGCCAAACATATTTCACCTGGGTGCTATTTAGCCAAAGTGGATTTAGCGTCGGCTTACAGATCAGTAAATATCCACCCATTGAATTACAAAGCAACAGGTTTGAAATATCATTTCGATGGAAATGACAATCCAACATATATGTATGATACAAAATTGCCTTTTGGGGCATCCAAAAGTCCACAGATTTTTCAAAAACTCAGTAGTGCTGTATGTAGAATATTAAAATGTAAATATGGTTTCACAGCAATTGCCTACTTGGACGATTTTTTAGTGTTTGGCAATACTTATAATGAATGTTACAATGCTATGTGTAGATTGTTACAGCTGCTGCGACAGCTGGGTTTTGCGATTAACTGGTCCAAAGTAGAAGGTCCGGTAAGACAGATCATTTTTCTAGGCATAATGGTCAATACAATAACAATGACTTTTTCTTTGCCTAATGACAAGCTTCAGAGTTTCTCAGACGTGCTAAGGGAGTTTTCGGTACGAAAAAGGGCAAGTCGCAAGCAGCTTGAAGTATTAATAGGTAAATTAAACTGGGCGTCACAAGTAATAAGTGGGGGCCGCACATTCCTGAGGAGAGTAATTGATATGAAAGACAAACTTTGTGCCAATTCTCATAAGATACTTTTGACACCGGATTTTTTCGCGGACATAGGGTGGTGGATTTCATTCATCTCCGTTTTTAATGGCAGCTGCACGATTCATGACCCAAAACCTGTCACATCATTACAAACAGACGCGTCGTCGGACGGCGGGGGAGGTTATTTTAACGGTGATTATTTCTATGTGAATTGGAAATTGGATTTACCTCCCTTGGCTAACGAACATATAAACGTGAAAGAGTTTTGTGCAATATTTTTTGCTATTTGCCGCTGGGACAAGGTTTTGTGTGATAAGCGCGTCGTGATCTACAGTGACAATAAGTCTGCAGTGTCTTGGATAAACAAAGGCACTTCGAGTAACAGTCTAGTCATGCATCTGATACGTCATTTGTTTTGGATTTGTGCTATAAACAATATCGCTCTCAAAGCCATTTATTATCCAGGAGAGTGGAACCGAGTTGCGGACACGTGTTCTCGACTACACGAGATGGACAAATTATCGTTATTGTACTCGTTGCTTCCTTCCCTTGCCTACAGTGACTTTTGTGTACATGAACTGTCTCAACATATGTCTCTACTGTTTATATGCTGTAGGTGGTTCAATGGTGGAGGAACTGGAGAGAGCTGCAATGAAATACAAAGACAAGGCATGGGATAGTTCTACAGCATCCACTTACCGTACACATATGCAGTGCTACTTAACTTTTTGCGGAAGTATTAACTGTACATCTGTCCCAGCAGCATCGAAAGTCCTTCAACTATACGTCACTTACCTGGCTAAGGTTTTCGGTTTAACACTATCCAACAATATCTCAATATTGTGGTTCACATGCACACTTGCACAGACTGTCGGGTTTTGGGGACCCTGTGAACAAGGACTTTCAACTCAAACACCTACTCCAAGGTATTAAGCGCGAGTTGGGTACAGCCCAGTCACCAGTGGGGGCCAATCACACCTCAGCAGCTTCATAAAATCAAGTCGACCTTGAACTTTACCAATTTGTCGGACATTACGTTTTGGTGTGCATGCTTAATTGCGTTTTATGGGCTCCTGCGCCCTGGGAACATTACGACCACTGGCGCATTTGATGGAGACCGAGATGTTCGTCGCATAGATCTTCTCCCTTATCCCTGGTGATATGTGTTGTGTTTACGCCGAACCAAGACTATACAGTTCAGGGAAAACGTGTTGAAATCCTACTGCCCAGAACGGGGAATGATCTATGTCCTGCTACAGCGCTCGAAAGTCTGTTGCTTATTACAGAGGCAGCAAATCCTCTGGGACCTCTCCTCCTAGTTAACGGTGGTTCAGCTCTCAGCCACAAGTGTTTTTGTGATAAATTGCGCAACTGCCTATGTCAAATAGGGGAGGAAGGCTCGAATAGCCACTCTTTTCGTAGAGGAGGGGCCACTTGGCTTGCCAAGTTAGGGGTCCCACTTGACACCATCAAATCCATTGGTTATTGGGCAAGCGATGCTGTGTTTAGATACATAGAAACAGATTTTTCGCAAAAATTGATAACGGCAAGAGAGTTTGGCATGTCATTGTGTTAAGGCATCAATGTCCAGAAATTGCAAGGGAAAGGGACTTTTTGTGTGAGTCTAAGACTTTTTTTTTTTTTTTTTTAATATAACAACAATAACGACCCCCTTTAATAATTTTCTCCTAAATACAAGAACTGATTGGGTTGGGGATATTTTTTCATGATTTTTATTAACTTTATTGTTTGAAAAGAAATAATTATTGTTTATATTAATTGTGGTTGGGATAACCGAGTGAATAAATTTCTGCCCTGTTGACGTTTGTTTTTGTTGATGTTTTCCACAAACTTTAGCTAGTGGAGGTTGAACCAAAGTGTAAATTTATTAGTAAATTGTATTTTGGTGTACGCAACTTTAGCCTTTGCCAAGGCAGTTAGAGTTAGCTCCCTTAGCTCCCCATGCTAGTTCCGGTCTTTTAACAGCATAAGCAGAGCAAGATGGCAGCAGCCTCACAGTGCTTTATATAAACCCGCCCACCAACCCTATTTTAATATGGGTAAGCTTGCAAGATTATATTCTGGAGGTATTACTTGAAATATTTTTATGCAGTACATATATACGTACCCATGCGGTTACTCCCCAGTGTGTTTGGGGATATTTTTTCATGATTTTTGTTATCTTTATTTTTTGAAAAGAAATAATTATTGTTTATATTAATTGTGGTTGGGATAACCAAGTGAATGAATTTCTGCCCTGTTGACGTTTGTATTTGTTGATTTTTTCCACAAACTTTAGCTAGTGGAGGTTGAACCAAATGCACAACTTCAGGGGTGGTAGTTATCATATCTGGAAAGTTTCGTTGAAATTGGTCCATTTCTTTAGAAGGAGTTGTCCGGACAAACTTTTTTCTACGGACAGACAGACATGCTGATTCCAGTATACCCCCTAACTTTGTTGTATACTAACATGTCTAACTTGCTTACTCAAGTGAAATGACAATTACATGACTGACATGTTGAGGGTATGTAAAAGAGTAACATAAATTCATTTTCAAAGTTACTTTTTTGTCTCTCAGAGCTATTAATTTCTTTACATTGGCATGCCTTTTCCAAATAAGGGGAGGGGACCAGTGCTTGTTATGGCTCAACATTATCCAAACTATAAGTGTGCTGGTCAACATGTAACACCAACACAACTATTGTGCCATTTTTTTTTTTACATAATGACAAGATACATAACTCACCTGAAGAGACGGAGATATAAAATAGTGATAAAAACCCTCGCACGATAATCGATTTAATACAACGTAATCCGTATCAACATAGAACGTAATCCGTATCAACTAAAACTGAGCACGTTCGTAATCCGTATCACCAGTATTAAATAGCAGTTTATGCACAAATGTAATGTCCATGTGATAAATTAATATATTTAATAATTAACGTATTATTCGTTCTATTATTGTAGATATTTACTCCATTTCAATGAAACGGGGAATCGTTTTATTCATCTTTATATCAAACGCACGTCGATTTGTGTATGACGTCAGAATATTCATAATTAAAGTATTAAATCTACTATGACACGTGTATGTGATAGTATCTATACCTTCAACGGGCTTTTTTGTAATCATTGTTTCAACTTTGTTGCTGATATCACATCATTATACTTACGTAATCTTGTATTTTGGCGCTACACTCTTCCAATCGTGGGAGCATTTTTATCTCAGTGCCGTAAGGCGTATTTGGTGCAAAACTGGCTTTTTGCTCCGACGTGATCCAAACAGCGAGTATTACTCTGACGTAAGCGAAATAGCGAGTATCGGGATTACCCCCGTGAAAATGCAGTGATGTAATCTAATGATTTAAGTGATATTTATATTACCTGCTCAGTCATTACAGTGATTTAATCTATTCATTATGGTGACCAATCATTCTTACTTTTAGGTCTAACTGTTAGTGATAACAACACTATTCAGTTGGTGATGCCTGGGACGGAATCCAACTCAAACAATAGTTTAATAACCCCACCTATTGGGACGGGTGCATGTATAGTGATCGCTTTGTCGTCCGTCCATAGTAGAAAGCTTCTGTAAAAGATATCTCGTGAGTCCATACATACATTTAGTTCATAATTACACCATTTATATCTTATTTGAAATGACTTATTAAAACTATTGGTATGCACACGGACTTTTATAGCATCTAATTCCGTGGTATGCAGATCAAAAGTTTCCAATTCAACTGTAACAGTAGTTGCTAATTACTATGGAAAAACGTAATTTAAGAACCGTTCTTCTGTGTTATTCGGGTTCTATGAACCCGGTTAAAAGGTTAATACTCAAGGTCAAAACTTTTGAAATCATGATATTGTGAACAAGATATTTTACGTACCCCTCAATAACTTTAGTTTACCATAAAAGGGTAACATCAGTTCTACTTTCTGGCTTTATATGTCTCTGGTTCTACACCTTATTCGATTTTGGTGGTCATCAATCAAAGTTTAAAGGTCAGAGGTCATTGGCTATCCATGTGAGCCTCTGCTCACTTTTTGTTTTTGTTTTAGAACAGTTTTGAAACAGATACAATTTATATGTGTAGTAGGCGCAGGATCATGCACGGCTAGACCGGGGTTCGAAGCCTGAACCAGGCTCCGAACTCTAGACTGACGATCACCACATTTGGCCGACGCTTAAATTAGTATCATGGAATTAGATATATATGTTCAAGTTCAATGATTATATCTCCAATTAATCAATCCGTTACTATAAGGATCGGGGCAATTTCCCGATACCGCTGTTAATTTTGGGACTGATCGAAAGAACAAGATGGCTGCCAGGCGGTCCAAGTTTTGCCATCATTATTTCTCAGAAAGTACTGGAGGGATCTTTCTTAATTTCCCCATTCATATTCTTTGCTTCATTTTCAGAGTGATCGGAAAAGAAAGATGGGCGCCAGACAGACATTTAAACCATTGAATCTATGGAATCGCTGATTACTATGGAAAAACGTAATTTAAGAACCGTTCTTCTGTTTTTGTCGGGTTCTATTTGTTTCATTTATGTTTGTTCGGAAGACCAAAGTGCAGATCTCTTTCTCATATTTTTAGCTTGATCAGAAAAAAAGAGAGTCAGCCATCTTGAATTTGCCCATTGCAGATCTCAGTTGGATCTCTGTGTTTACTCTTGTATGTGTGACGAAGTGGCACTAAGTACTCTAATAACTTTATATACCCTATTTTTTACTAAACCCGTAGTTCTGAGTTGTAGGTAAGCAGAGAAGCTGAGAGCTGTGGACATATGCACGCACTCCACAAATACTTGTATCTTAGTTAATTAAACGACCACTTTAATACAAAACTTCCATCCCGTTCATAACTGTTACTGCACGGATTTAAAATGATTACTGATGGTCAGAACACACACTTTTATATGAAATGTTCAAAGATAGCATTTGCATTTTGAAAATTTCGCGTTAACAACTTCTGAAGCTAACCATACTTTGAACATTCTATAAATTGGCTGATACTATAATGACATATATAGTACACGGGACTTCTATAGGTGACGAAAATGTCTTTGTTAAAATATTTTAATTATAGGCTAAGGTTAGATTTATTTTAGCTTGCTTCTGCAGTCCTAATGATTCAGATTTTGGTAAATGTTCACCTTCATTAGAGACGTATATATATATATATATATAATATAATATTCTTTATTTGTCTCTGCCTTTATCACTTCAGTTTTTACTTTTTTTAAGGATATTTGACAGAAAAAAACGTAAAAACAAAAAAGACGTATATTAACGGCTTGTCAATTAGCCTACAAAATAAAGAAGCAAAGATATCGTTGTATGGGTGTAGGAATAAGCATAATATATATAAAGGACCTGCAGAAGCGGTTCGTCTGACGGTCATTTGACCTACTCGTGCGAGTACAAGGAGGAAGCAGTTTGTTTTCTTGGCTTGCAGTAAGATGGAAATGTCAACAAAATATCCTCCAAATTAACAGATTCTATCACGATCTTTGTGATTTACAACAAATATGAGTGTTGATACGAATATTTTAAAAACATTACAGACTGGAAATGAACAGGACGTGGTTTCAGTGCTTGAAGCTTTTACGACAAAGGTGAGACAAAAACATCGTTCGGAATCGATCTGAATATTTATAATGAGGTCCATTTGTATCGAGGTATCTCTACTAATTACGCACACGAATCGTTTTCTGTCAATATTGTAGACTTCTTTATACATCATGTCTATTCATATAGCATATGGAACGATCTAGGCCACATATGTAACATAATTCTGAGACCATATTTCAGACTCCGGGCGTTTAAAAAATGAAACGTTATATTATTTGATACAGCATACGATATATATTTTATTATCATTACGTTACATTTTACCAACATGCTATTTCAGTGTCAACACATGTACAGATAGAGAGTACCAGCTGGCATTTTTAATCTGTGATCTATTGATTTACCATGCGTACATAAAGTTTACATTTATATAAATGTTTAGTGACAATGCATCATGACGCAGTGCAGATTACTGTAGAGATCTATAAAGCATCAATATAAAAAATAGTCTGGCCCCTAAAATGTTTGGAAATCTAATGTGTAGTTATCAGGCAAATTGCATTTTGCTGTTATATTAATTTGCAACTGTTAAAAGCTGCAGCTGATGTCTTTGCCTATTATTATGTTACTGCATAATAACCTAGTGTTGTATTCGTACCAGTACAGTCGGCACACATACGCTTCACAAATATAGAACACTGGACAGCTATCTCAGCTTGGGTACTTTTTATCTTGGAACAAAACACATGCATGAACAATTCGAGGTCACTCACATGCTTCACTCACAGTCATTCGCACGCTTACAGAACGTCAACAAACACCACATTCCTCCCTCTTTTATAGAAGTCCCTGTATACTGTGGAGTCAGTTCACACTTATACAGATAGTTCACACGTAGTACAGCAATAAAGTTCCAGCTGTTCGGCTTCCTCTACATTTAAGCCCACACAACGTCCATGGAACCACACAAAACAAAAGTCACACTGGATCATGATGGTCCCATCATCCGTTTGATGGCAGACACAGTGGGTTTCCTCTACCGGTTCCGCTCGGTGCTCCTGGAGATCGATTATCCATTGGGGTCGCTTACGGTCATTACACATTTTTAATCGATCGTGATTAATGACTTGTCGCGTCTTCCCCATCTGTACTCCATAGACGTACGGCGTGTACTTTTTGACTATGAGTCCAGGACCTTTCCAAACGGCCTTTAACTTGGGATTTTGTCCCTTAGGCGTTGCATTGTCGAAGACGTAGACCACATCCCCTTCAATGAACTCGGTAGTGTAAACGCGAACATCGTAATCACGTTTCATTCTCCTCTGCGTTGTGGCAAGGGTTTTTCTGGCGGTTTCATGGGCACGCTGAATTGCATCTACCAAATTGTCCACATAACTTTCAGAGTCGCGAGAGTCCTTCGCCTTCTTGTTCGATGGAGCGGCATACAAGAGATCTGCAGGCTGATTGGTCTCCCGGCCCAGCATTAACTTGTTGGCGGTATGTCCAGTTTGGCGGTTTACGGAACACCTTAGCGCGCCAGCTAGCTGTGGTAAATAGATGTCCCATTCACTTTGAGAGTTTATGAAGCATCGAACTGCGTTCATGATGGTGCGATTATACCTCTCCACTTGTCCATTGGCAGAAGGTCTATAAGCCGTTGTACGAGTTTTATGAATTTGCGTAACTTCACACAAAGCTTTAAACAGACGACTTTCAAAGTTTCTACCTTGGTCTGTATGAATTTGGAACGGATATCCAAATCTCGCGAAGAATTCGTTTACAGCTGCTTTTGCGGTTGTCGCGGCGGTCTGCGAAGGTAAGGGAACACATTCAACCCATTTGGTAAACTGGTCTACCATAACTAATATGTGTTCATTTCCTGTTGCTGTTATGGGTAGTGGGCCCAAGAAGTCAAGATGAACTCTTTCCATGGGTTCCCCTGATTGGAAAAGAGTCAACGGGCATCGAGCCTTTCGACTGGCTTTTTTCTTGGTGTTGCAGATGACACAGGATTTCACGAACTTTTGAACGTCGCGAGGCAAGCCATACCAATGGAACCTCTGGCGAACCATGGATTCTGTTCGGTTGATTCCCTGATGAGCGCTAGCCGGGATGTCATGGCACAAAGAAATAGCGTCTTCTCTCATACTGGGAGGTATAACCAAGGATTGAGTTTTGCTAGTGTCTTCTAGATCCTTCCTCCACAATATACCAGACTCATCCAGGAAGTATAACTCACGGTTAATCCAGTAATACTTTATGGCTCTACTGGATCCAAACAGTTCTCCTTCGTCCACCTCTTTCTTATTCTTTACCCACTCTAGCAGTATAGATAACTCTGGATCTTGCTCCTGAGCAGTCCGGATTTCCTTTGCCGAGTAACCCGAGAATTGAATATCCAAGGCGTTGACGTTCATGTCTTCAATATCACTCCTTTCAGATCTAGTGAGGATATTTATTCCAAAAGCAGACACTTCTATGGTCAAATTCTCGCTATATAGACTTCCTTCCACGGCGAAAGTATTGTCAGACTGGGTTACTTTTTGTACGCAGGGTATGTTACTTAGAGAGACCGCCTCGTCCACATCAGAGATAAACTGATGCCAATGTTCATGAGCCCGAGTACAATAGGCACATCCTCCGCATGGTAACGTGGTAGGATCTTGCCCATGTTTCAAGTTTCCGCACTGGTCTTTTGGTAGACTCCGGGAGAGACTGTCAGCATTTTGATGGTCTTTTCCTTTTCGGTGTACAATAGTTAGATCATACTGGCTTAACTCTTCAAGCCATCTCGCCAGTTGTCCTTGGGGATTTTTGAAGTTGAGCAACCAAACCAAACTGTTGTGATCAGTTCTCACCACAAACTTGCGACCAAGCAGATAATGGCGAAACTGTCTGGTAAAGCGAACTACTGCCAAAAGTTCTTTTCTTGTTGTACAATAGCGACGCTGTTCTGATGTCAGGGAATAACTAGCATAAGCTATTGTTCTTTCCTTGCCTTCTTGAATTTGGCACAACTCACCACCAATAGCAAAGTCAGATGCGTCTGTGTCGAGCACAAACATATCGCTGTTATTCGGTATTCCCAAAACAGGTGGAGAACTCAGGGAAGATTTTAAGCTGGAAAATGCTTTTTCCTGTTCCTCATCCCACCGAAAGTCATTCTTTCCTGTCAATTGGTACAGAGGAGCTGCAATTTTGGCATATTCGGGAATAAATGAGCGATGGTAGTTGGCAAACCCCAAGAATTGCTCAACATCCTTAGATGATGTTGGTGTTGGCCACTCCTTCATCTTTTCGATGTGTTTGCCACTGGTTTCAATGCCACTTTCACTAACTGTTCGCCCTAAGAAGTCAACCTTCTTTTTAAAGAATTCGCACTTAGCGGGTTTGAGTTTCAGTTGATACGCCCTGATGCGCTCAAAGACTTCTGCTAGATTTTGGAGATGCTCATCGAAGGTCTTCCCAAGAACCAACACATCGTCCAGGAAGGCAAGAACAATGTTCCATGTTAATCCACGAAGAACCAGGTTCATTACTCTGGCATAAGTTGCTGGGGCGTTACAAAGTCCGAATCCCATTTTGACAAACTGAAACAATCCGTGTTTTGTACTGAAGGCAGTCTTATGTCTGTCCGATTCATTGACAAGGACTTGCCAATAAGCCGAGTTGGCATCTAGTTTCGAAAACCACACGTTATCGGTCAATGCGTCGAGGCATTCTTCTATTAACGGTAATGGAAACACGTCTTTAGTAGTTACCGAGTTCAGTCCCCGATAATCTATGCACCAGCGCACTCCGCCGTCACGTTTACGGATCAGCACTGGTGCTGACGCCCACTCGGATGTAGAGGATTCGATAACTCCAGAATCTAGCATCTTCTTTAGATGCAAATCCTCTTCGTTGGCAAAACATGCTGGCGTTCTGCGAAAACGTTGCTTTATCGGCCGTGCCGTACCTGTATCAATATTGTGTTTGATAGCACTAAAATGTCCCAGGTCAAAGTCATTTTTCGCAAAAACATCGGAATTATCCTTAATAAGTTGAGCAAATTGACTTAACTCCTCAACCGACAACTGTTCTTTCGCGCCATCAATGAGACTCTGTACATGCGAAGGCGCAATGTCCGGTGTTTCCTCGCCACAGCGTAATGTCTCCACAAATATGGGATCCGCATGACTTTCAACATTCGCAATAATTTCTCTTGCCTCATTGACTATCGCAATTTCCGTTTTCCTTTTCAGAATTATATTTCTGTCCGTGACATTCACACAGTACAACCTGATCTGCGAGGCTGTGTCATACAATGATCTCGGAATTAGTAGTCCATTTTCTACTGTAGGCTCCACAATTAGACTAGAACTGCCTACCTTTCCGGAAATTCGACAACACACTCTTGCTACACTGTTCGGTGGTACTACAGTCCGTTTCTGTACATATACCTTGCCTTCGGAAGCAGGTAAAAATTCTTTTCCTGTGTTCACTGAAATTTTCTCTCCACCAATACCCAGGGTAAGAGTATCCCCTGAAATGTCAAGTTGAGCATTATTGGGCTTCAGAAAGTCCAGACCCAGCAAGATATCATCTTCAATTGGTCCAACATAAATGCTAACCTTGTAACTCTTAGATCCTATATCTAGTTCGATGGGTCCAACAATATAGCTCTCAATTGGTTGATCTCTGCCTGCTGCATTAAGTGTCACATGTTTCAATATCGAGGGTGGCTCAACAAGGTTTTTGTATACCTCATCCGATATGATTGATACTTCAGCACCGGTATCCACCACTGCTCTTGTATGAAAACCTCCCACGATAACAGGCACTTGAAACATGGATGTTGACCGTAATCGGGTAATATTATCAAGTTCAACACGGGTTGATTCGGTGGTGTTATCAGTCATTACCTCACTGATAAGGTCATCTGGTGTAATTGTTGACCGTGTAGGATGAAGACCATTTTTAACATCTAAGGTCGGGCTTAGGTCTAGTTGGCCGACCTGTCGGTGTTTAACGAGTCCTCAACTTCTTCAGATCCAGGGACTACTTCTTCACCTTCAGTCTTTTCAGCCGCATCCAGGAGTTTCACAGATTTATTATCTTCAGCATTAGGACAGTTCGACTTAAAATGGCCTGTCTGGCCACAACCATAACAAACCACATTCCTTTTGATCCTTTCCTCTGGGACACGAACAGCCTCCAAAATTTGTTTAAGGGATTTTTGCATGTCCGATACCTTGTCTTCTAGGGCTGACAGCCTTTGGTTTGTTGCTGAAGATGGCTGGAATGAGGACTGAGAATTTGGGACTCTACGCTGGAATGTCCTGCTGACACTAGTACCTTCTTCCTCTTGTATGATTAGTTCTTCGACAGGCGAAGGTCTAGGACGGTCGCGACCATAGATAGACTTTCTTGTATGTTGAAAAAGTCTCATCTTGTCCACCACTTCCTCAATAGATCCCAATCTTAGGTTAGAAACATATTGGCCTGCTTCTTTATCTGCTGCTCCCTGGCAAATTGTGGAGATCGCTTGTTTATACATAAACTCATCGGGCAGATCCTGATAGGCTCTGGTAGCTAAAGATAACACCCGATCAGCCCAATCTGCTAGCTTCTCGTCAGGGTACTGTCGGGCGTTACGAAGGCGTGCTTGGGTAGTCTCGGCCAGCTCCTTGAATCCAAAACGGCGTTCCATTTTTGACATGATATCGAAAAATTCCATCGTTGAATCACGATCCAAGAGCATAGTGAAAAACTCACTAGCTTTGCCCTCCAGTATCCAGCAAAGGTTATCCCGACATTCACGAGCAGTAAGATTCTCCGCCTCAGTGAATCTAGTAAACTTTGTGCAAAAAGCTTTCCAATCGGAGTTTCCATCATAGCGTAACGTCTTGGGAGCTACCACCCGTCCACGTCTTGGCGGCGGATTCCCCGGATTGTACCTTGGAGGTGGAAAGTTGAACTGTGGTTGACGGGGCTGACCGTGGTATTCCTGTTCGTATGGGTCTCGGTAATTAGTGTACTGGTACTGCTGTCGATGTTCTCTCTGGCGGCTGCCAGGATACCCATAATTGTCAAAATACGGTCCTGGATTTTGAACTTGTAGTCGTGGTGGTGAAGGATGTTGAACCTTTGGTGGTGGGTCCATTTTGTAGGTGTGATGCTCACCCGTCAAGTTCTCACCCATGTCAGTAAACCGTTCATATCGCGGTGTAAAGTCTATTTGGTTTAACATGGTCTCTGTGGGCCTCAGGTATGGAATGGCCAACAGAACCTCTTTAGTAATGTCCCCCATTACTTCACGGACTTGTAGAATTTTGTCCGCCAGACGCTCTCCAATACCCGGCAATAGTAGTAGGTCTTGTCTCTCACAGTAATTTATACGAGTCATTGTGGCAGGGGATAAGGCGACAACAGATCACCAACCCACAACCTCAACTTATCGTTTAAGAGTTCTACGGTGCAGGGGATAAGGCGACAACAGATCACCAACCCGCTGCCGTATTACAATTACCGTTTAAGTCTCTTCCAACTTTTATCGTCAGTGTCTACCGGAGTGTCCTCTTCTGAAGATTCTGTGGTGACAATTCGAATCTCACTTCCTGGTTTTTCCAATTTGGTAATATCCCCTCGAATTCCAGAAACCACCTGTTTGTACCACTCTTTCTTTACATCAGATTTGGCATGTAAGCCATCGTAATACTGTTCAAAGGAATACCGGTAAGCGGTAATCACTTTCCGTGCACGGCCTCTCCTTTTCTTGTGTTTGTGAACAATGGTATCTGCCCACTTAACTGTCCAACCCGTTGGCACTGTCTGGTTATTTAAATGGTGAATTCTAGAATTTACCTCCAACACAGTTTTATTGTGTTGTTCTTGTAATTTTGTTACCAGATTTTGGTTAATTGGTTTGGAGGATTTATTAAGTTGAAAGTCTTTTAACGAAGCAGGAGGGATGGTGATGAAACTAACTCGGCTTGATGGTCTAACTACCTGTACACGTGTTCTAAATTCTGAAAGTTCTTCAATAATATTGTCCGGTGACCTGTCTGACGGTACTAGAATTTTCCCATCTGGCTCCCGTTCCAATTTTAACAAATCATTAATGCCAGCAGCAACTTTTATTATTAAAGTTTTTGATGGTTCAAATGTCCGAACGATTGGAATTGATAATGCCACCAGGTCCTGAATTTGTGCGCCTCTCTGAATTATAAATTTGATGTTGAAATCCTCTGGATGACCAAATCTTTGAAAATTATTTGCTCTTGAATCTGCGATCAGTACCCCTGCATACCGCTTGTTCATCTAGATCTGTTAACACAGAAACAACAAGAGAAAAAAAAAAAAAAAATATACCCAAATCCTTTTACAAAATTTATTTCTATTAAACAGGGGTAGCGGTAATTACCACCCACCACACTGCATATTAGAACAGTAAGAGAAAAACAACCGACACCCTAGCTGTGGTTTTAATATAAATAATACTCGAGGGTTAGCGTCAAACAGAACACCTACCACAGCGAGCAAAAAAAAATAAAAAATAAAAATATATATATAGATATTCAGAGCAGCCTGGCGTCAACAGAACACCTACCTCACTGAATACACTTGAAACTAAATTAATCAAACATCAGTTACCATTGGTACAGCGCCACCAGAGCACCTAACCAACGTGACCACGAATAAAATGTTGTCTAAATATTTTATTTTTTTATTGTCCTAAGATAACCGTTCCGTTTCCGTTTGTTTCGTTTTTGGTTTTTGTTTTATTATTTAAAAACACGCAAGGGTATCAGACAGTAGTTGGCCTTCTACACGGGTCAACTATCGAATGAATTTGTGAATAAATTGCTCCCTCTACCCAGGATACAACTCTAAACACAAAACATAAACATTGGGACAACGTGAAACACAAAACACGTGTATCACACAAAAGACAATCAAAGATGGCGCGCACCCTCTACCCGGGATTCTACGTCTCTTGTATTAATCCCACTAGAAATTCTCCTCGGATTCTAGCGTATCCATGACCTCCGCGAACAGACTCGGGAATGCTCGTGACGCCATTGTTGTATTCGTACCAGTACAGTCGGCACACATACGCTTCACAAATATAGAACACTGGACAGCTATCTCAGCTTGGGTACTTTTTATCTTGGAACAAAACACATGCATGAACAATTCGAGGTCACTCACATGCTTCACTCACAGTCATTCGCACGCTTACAGAACGTCAACAAACACCACACTAGCATAATAGTAATTCAGTTAATGATTAACTAGTAATTAAACCAAGCCTGTGGTTGTGTATAGAATTTACATTGTACATAGAGTCAAAGTCGCCAAACTTGATTCAACTAGAGGGAATTTGAAGTTCCCTTTAGCTAATAAGTGGTACATCATGGAGCATCTGACCAGAAATAAAAAGTCTGAGAGTCGCAGGTTTGACCCCCCTCGAAGGCACGTACATACTTTTCACTACTACTTTCCTAAATTACAAACTGGCGTCATTGACTCTCTTCATTCAAGGTGGTGGAGAACTCTTGGCATGGAGCAAGTTAAAAGAACCTGGATTTTTGTTGTCTCCAAGGGTGCAGACTTGGAAAAAGGAGGGGACTTTTTAGCTCACCTGACACGAAGTGCCAAGTGAGCTTATGACGTGGCACGGCATCAGACGTCAATATTTTACTTTAAACGACTTCTTCTTAATAACCGAAAGGCCTAGGGTGTCGATATTTGGCCAGAAGCAAACTGGGATGAAGGGCTACAAAGTTTGTTAGAATTAATGACCTTCACCTATTTTCAAGGTCACAGGGGTCAAATATGTTAAAAACTTAAAACATCTTCTCAATAATCAAACTGCCCAGGGAGATGATATTTGGCCAGTAGCATGCTTGGGTGAAGGGCTACCAAGTTTGTTCAAATGAATGACCTTCAATTATATTCATGGTCACAGGGGTCAATTGTCTTAAAAAAACTTTTAAACAACTTCTTCTGAATAACCAAAATGCCCAGGGTGATGATATTTGGCCAGTAGCATGCTGAGATGAAGGGCTACAAAGTTTGTTCAAATGAATGACCTTCACCCATATTCAAGGTCACAGGGGTCAAATATGTTAAAAACTTTAAACAACTTCTGAATAACCAAAATGCACATGGTGATGATATTTGGCCAGTAGCATGCTGAGATGAAGGGCTACAAAGTTTGTTCAAATGCACGACCTTGAATCAAAAGGCTCAAGATGTTGATATTTAGTCAGTAGCATATGCTGGGATCAAGGACTACTATGTTTGTTAAAGTGAATGACTTTGACTTATATTCAAGGTCACAGGGGTCAAATTTGTTTAAAATCTTTAAACAACCTCTTATGAATAACCATGGGTCCCAGAATGTTTCTACTTTGCAAGTTGCATCCTGAGATGAAAGGCTATACAATGTGTTCAACATAATGACTTTGTTCGACTTTCAATCACAGGGATGAAATGTTTAAAAAAAATTAACAGGGTCTTTTGAATAAATTTTAATCATAAATACTGATATTTTACGTTACTGGCCAAATATCATTAGCCTAGGCCTCTTAGTTATTCAGAAGAAGTTGTATAAAGATTTTTTAAGACAATTGACCCCTGTGACCTTGAAAATGGACGAAGGTTATTCATTTGAACAAACTTGGTAGCCCTTCATCCTAGAATGCTACTAGCCAAAAATCATCACTCCGGGCATTTTGGTTATTCAGAAGAAGTTGTTTAAAGTTTTTAACATATATGACCCCTGTGACCTTGAAAATAGGTGAAGGTCATTTATTTGAACAAACTTGGTAGCCCTTTATCCTAGTTTGCTTCTGGCCAAATTTCATCACCCTAGGCCTTTTGGTTATTAAGAAGAAGTTGTTTAAAGTAAAATATTGACACCGGACGACGGACGGACGACGGACGCTGCACCATCGCATACTTTAAACAACTTCTTCTTAATAACCACTGCAAATTTATGATGTACTGAAATGTAACACATTGTACATGAACATGTGTATTTGAAAATGATCACACTAATTTTCAAATGACAAACTATAATATGTATCAACTTAAATAACTTATTATAAGGAAGACCTGTATTTCTGTATGTGTGGACTTCAGTAACCAATAAGAATATGAATGTATGATATAAAAGTTTCTGATCTTGTATAACATATATATATATATATAATATATTATTTTTCATGTGTTGTATTTTTAAGACTAAAAAATGCAATATATTTTCTATTAAGATATAGGATTGGTATGACTGTAGAAATGTCTTTTAATTGGTACAGATTCACCAGAATTTTTTGGTAAACCTGCTGCTGGTAAAAAAAAATAACCCACCATCATGTTCATCAGATGATGGCCCATGGGCTATTCCTATTGAATAGTCATTTGAAAGCTCATTTAAAGGTTTTGAATTTTGATGCATTTGGGGGCCAAAACACGCCCAAACCATACATAGTCCTTTCACATGAATGTTCCCCATGGTCACTAGTTATGCATTATTGCTTTTCGTTTTTTGGGACTGATCACAAAACTAAGATGGCAGACAGACAGCCATCTACAATTTGAGAGTAAATGTTTGTTAGTGCTATTTGTCAGAAAGTATCGGAGGGATCTTTCTCAAATTTCACACGAAGGGTCCCCATGGTTCCTAGTTATGCATTATTGCATATCGATTTTTGGGACTGATCATAAAACCAAGATGGCCAACAGCCAGCAATTAATTTGAGAGTTAAAGTTTGTTAGTGCTTTTTGTCAGAAAGTACTGGAAGGATCTTTTTCAAAGGACTATGTATGGTTTTGGCCTTTTTTGGCCCCAAAATCCATTAAAAATAAAAAAATAAAAATCTTCAATAGAACTTTCAAATGACTGTTTCTTTAATTTTGAATACTTCCCTGGTACTATTATGTAAACTTTTTTTAGGTTTTCAATAATGGCTGCCATGGTAACCAGTTAATTTTTGCATAAATTAATGAAATTTGAATATTCAGTATATTTTGACAGGTTTTGCCTACATAGTCCTTTCACATGAATGTTCCCCATGGTCCCTAGTTATGCATTATTGCATTTCGTTTTTTGAGACTGATCACAAAACTAAGATGGCAGACAGTCAGCCAGCCATCTATAATTTGAGAGTAAATGTTTGTTAGCGCTATTTGTCAGAATGTACTGGAGGGATCTTTCTCAAATTTCACATGAATGTTCCCCATGGTCCCTAGTTATGCATTATTGCATATCGATTTTTGGGACTGATCACAAAACTAAGATGACAGACAGCATATACATGTAATAGAATTAGGACAGATTCTACTACATACACTTTATATATATACAAGGATTAGGACAGATTCTACAACATGTACCACGATAAGGACAGATTCTACAACATGTACAAGGATTAGGACAGATTATATATATGTACATGTACTGTAGTAAGAACAGATTCTACAACACGTATCAGGATTAGGACAGATTCTACAACATGCACAAGGATTAGGACAGATTCTACAACATGTACCAGGATAAGGACAGATTCTACAACATGTACAAGGATTAGGACAGATTATATATATATACATGTACTGTAGTAAGAACAGATTCTACAACATGTACCATGATTAGGACAGATTCTACAACATGCACGAGGATTAGGACAGATTCTACAACATGCATGAGGATTAGGACAGATTCTACAACATGCACAAGGATTAGGACAGATTCTACAACATGTACGAGGATTAGGACAGATTCTACAACATGCATGAGGATTAGGACAGATTCTACAACATGTACCCGGATTATGACAGATTCTACAACATGTACGAGGATTAGGACAGATTCTACAACATGTACCCGGATTATGACAGATTCTACAACATGTACCAGGATAAGGACAGATTCTACAACATGTACAAGGATTAGGACAGATTATATATATATACATGTACTGTAGTAAGAACAGATTCTACAGCACGTATCAGGATTAGGACAGATTCTACAACATGCATGAGGATTAGGACAGATTCTACAACATGTACAAGGATTAGGACAGATTCTACAACATGTACCCGGATTATGACAGATTCTACAACATGTACCAGGATAAGGACAGATTCTACAACATGTACAAGGATTAGGACAGATTCTACAACATGCATGAGGATTAGGACAGATTCTACAACATGTATCAGGATTAGGACAGATTCTACAACATGCATAAGGATTAGGACAGATTCTACAACATGTAGAAGGATTAGGACAGATTCTACAACATGTACAAGGATTATGACAGATTATATATATGTACATGTACTGTAGTAAGAACAGATTCTACAACATGTACCATGATTAGGACAGATTCTACAACATGCACAAGGATTAGGACAGATTCTACACCATGTACCAGGATTAGGACAGATTCTACAGCATGTACCAGGATTAGGACAGATTCTACAACATGCATAAGGATTAGGACAGATTCTACAACATGCATAAGGATTAGGACAGATTCTACAACATGTATCAGGATTAGGACAGATTCTACAACATGTACAAGGATTAGGACAGATTATATATATGCACATGTACTGTAGTAAGAACAGATTCTACAACATGTACCATGATTAGGACAGATTCTACAACATGCACAAGGATTAGGACAGATTCTACACCATGTACCAGGATTAGGACAGATTCTACAGCATGTACCAGGATTAGGACAGATTCTACAGCATGTACCAGGATTAGGACAGATTCTACAACATGCATGAGGATTAGGACAGATTCTACAACATGCATGAGGATTAGGACAGATTCTACAACATGCACGAGGATTATGACAGATTCTACAACATGTACCAGGATAAGGACAGATTCTACAACATGTACCAGGATAAGGACAGATTCTACAACATGCACGAGGATTAGGACAGACTCTACAACATGTACCAGGATTAGGACAGATTGTACAACATGTACCAGGATTAGGACAGATTCTGCAACATGTACCAGGATTAGGACAGATTCTGCAACATGTACCAGGATTAGGACAGATTCTGCAACATGTACCAGGATTAGGACAGATTCTACAGCATGTACCAGGATTAGGACAGATTCTACTACAAGGATTAGGACAGATTATATATATGCACATGTACTGTAGTAAGAACAGATTCTACAACATGTACCATGATTAGGACAGATTCTACAACATGCACAAGGATTAGGACAGATTCTACTACATACAATATATATATATATATATTTTATAAATCAGAAAAATTATCCTTAGGGATGAATAAATATTATATAAAGAAAAATTCTTAACAACGAGTCTTAAGTACTTTCATCTCTTCTAGGAGATTGTTCAGACTGTTTATTTGAAGTATTGACGTCATAAACTATGACGTCACATAATAGTTTGCTATAACGACGTCCGCCATATATATATATACATGTACTGTAGTAAGAACAGATTCTACAACATGTACCATGATTAGGACAGATTCTACAACATGCACGAGGATTAGGACATGACATGTTTAAGTTGTAGGAAACTGAACATATACGGACGTGAACTTTACTCTGTAGGGTGAAAACCGTTATTTAGTCAGACATGGCCCTGAATTAATCTCTTTAAAAAAAAAATAGGAATATAAAATTTACATGTAGATGACTGTAATCGTGAGAATATAATATTTATAGAAATAAACACTGATAACAGGAAGAAGCTACGGCTTTATCTATATGAACATGTTTACGTTGAACAGCAACAGCCAGGTTACATAAGGCCTTGCAGTATTACATTCTGACATGCCTGCCAGTAGAAATGAAACATCTGTATATCACCTGATTGCCCACCCTAGGTCTTGTTTTGAAAGCCCCAGTATCATACTGTTTATCATATACATTTACCAGAACTTTGTAATCCGGCCAAATTAATTATCCATCAATTTGATATCTATCAATTTCGCCTCGTTACCATGGTAACAGAATGTATAAAACATGAGTCACTAGTGGACGATTGTCGTCACAGTAACTGATCATGTGTTGTACCTGCTAACATGAACGAGTTGTAAAAAAAGCTACGTACCATAATTTGTAAGTGGATTCATGATCAATACATTTACCAAACTGGAAATAATTATGATATTAATAAAAATATGGATTTATGAATCCAATCTATCCTAAAACGTATAAACATCTTATTATATACATTGAAGGTAGTAATACATGTTATATTTAGCTCACCTTGAGCTTATGGCATGGTCTGGCGTCTGTCAGGCATCAACATTTTACTATAAGCTTCTCTTTTCAACGACTAAGAGGCCTAGGGTAATGGTATTTGGCCAGTAGCATGCTGGGACGAAGGACTACCAAGTTTGTTCAAGTGAATGACCTTTGCCCATTTTCAAGGTCACAGTGGTCAAAAATGTTAAACACTTTATACAACTTCTTCTGAATAACCAAAAGGCCCAGGATGATAATATTTGGCCAATCACATACTGGTATGAAGCGCTACCAAGTTTGTTCAAATGAATGACCTTGACTTATATTCAAGGTCGCAGGGGTCAATTATCTAAAAAAAACTTTCAAACAACTTCTTCTGAATAAACAAAAAGCCCAGGGTGATAATATTTGGCCAGTAGCATGTCCGGATAAAGGGCTACCCAGTTTGTTCAAATCAATGACCTTAAATTATATTCAAGGTCACATGGGTCAAATATGTTAAAATCTTTAAAACAAATTCGTCTGAAAAATCAGAAGGCACAGGGTGTTAATATTTGGCAAGTAGCATGTGGGGATGAATGGCTACCAAGTTTGTTCAAATGATTGACCTTTGCCCATAATCAAGGTCACAGGAGTCAATTGTCTTAAAAATATTTTAAAGACTTTTTCTAAATAACCGAAAGGCCCAGGGTGATGATATTTGACTAGTAGCCTGCTGGGATGAAGGGCTACCAAGTTGTTCAAATGATTGACCTTTGCCCATTTTCAAGGTCACAGGGGTCAAATATGTTAAAATCTTTAAACAACTCCTTCCTAATAACCACAAGGCCCAGGTAATGATGATATTTGGCCAATCACAAACTAGCATGAAGGGCTACCAAGTTTGTTCAAATGAATTACCTTGACTTATATACAAGGTCACAGAGGACAATATCTTAAAAATCTTTCAAACCACTTCTGATTAGCCAAAAGGCCCAGGGTGATGATATTTGGTAAGTAACATGCTGGCTAGGCTACCAAGTTTGTTCAAATGAATGAACTTTGCTCATATTTAAGGTCACAGGTGTCAAATATGTTGAAATCTTTAAACGTCTTCTTCTGAATAAAAAAACCTTCCAGGGTGATAGTTTGTTCATGTAAATGACATTGACACACTTTCACGATCACATCTTGTCCATTGTGCATACATATTTAAAAGTCATCTTCTCAATAAACAAAAGGTATATAGGGTGATGATATTTGGCAATTTGCATTCTGGGATGAAGGGCTATACAGTTTGTTCAACTTAATGTCCATGTTTGACTTTCAAAATTACAGGGGTCATATAAGTACAAATTGTTTAACAGAATTTTTTAATGACTTTTAGTCAAGACACTGATATTTTGCATGTAGCTTTATTTTAGTTTACTTTTAAGGTAACAATTGTGAGATTATTACCAGGTGAACGATGCAGGCCCATTGGGCCTCTTGTCATGATCACACTGTCTTACAAATGGAAGGTTGCTTTGAAGATTGCATAAATTATTTTTGCTGCGCTATAAACCGTTGTACATACTGTGAAACGAGTGCCAGCCACAGATGATGAGTGGGATCATCCCCGATGTCCTTATTTGTGTACATGTATCAGTGTTTCTTCATACAACACAACTCCTTTTGACTAATTTCCCATCATGGTCAAGATATGAAGGTATCTTTACACGGGCAAAATTTCTTAATGTAAAAACCTTAGAAGTACCAAAAAAAATGTCATATTCTGGTGAAAGATCGACTTGAAAATCACACAATTTGTTCAGGTTCATTAGACCTGAAATTGAAATGAAATTGACCTGAACATTTTTCTTGTGATTTTTTCCTGAATTGGTGAATTTCAGGTCAGGTTTTTTTTCATGGAGAAATTTTGGCTGTTTAGTTGTATTCCCCATGAATAAAGCAGTATCATTCTGCAATTTTGGTGGCAGAAGTTCTCTTTCAAAATTAGCCAGACAACTTTTGGAAAATAATATCTTTTGGAATTAAGAAAAAAGAAAAACAAATCGATAGCATATACATTCTATAATATTAAAATTCATGTGAGCACCAGCTATACCCTGCTTGTTATCAAACTATATTAATATAATTGCAAAATCAGTGTTTTCTATTTTTTGGGAGCTGGAACCAGTGGATTATATAAACGTGGTGTTAGAGCTGCTGAGATGTATTGTCTTAGTATTGCAAAATTTGGTGTCGATCTGGAGTTTGAGTAAACAAGTCTTCCTTCACAATTTATGTTTCTATCAGGTATTTTATGTATGTGTGTTATATGAGTAAGAACATTATTTTGAATTTGTTAATCCACTGAATGTTTTAGATAATTGCTTCATGTTGGGATTGTAGTCCATATTCATATTACTTTAATGATAGTGAGCATGAAAAAACTAAAATCTGCTCACCATTTCAAGACAGCTGAAGGCCTACAATGCATATGCAGATCAAGAGATTACTACACACATGTATGATGTAAATGTTATAGAGAGGTACATAATTAATTGTATAATCATCATATGGTACTTAGATGCTAATAATGTATATACCTTTTGTGTTTTTCAGAATGCACAGACCTTCAGTTTTCCTGAGTTGACCTTGGAGGTCAAACAGGTAAAATATATCTAATTATTTTGTAATACCAATGTACTTAAAAAGAGTTTCCATTGGTTGGTGAGGAACACTCTGTAGTAGCATACTTTACATATTGTTGTAAAAGTCTATACAAGATCTGGGAGGTACGTGTATACAATACACTAAAATAACCATTTATTCACTGGTAGTGATTAGTTGTCATGGCAACAACAAGATGTTATCCAAGATCTGGACGATTGATCCCAATGAAAACATAGAATTATATTTTCCATCTCTTGGCATTGACATTATAAAACCCTACCAAATTTAGTTGGCATTCATATAGGCTAATGTAATTGAATTTTCTATTAGGTGAACAGGATTCCAAAAAATGGTAAATATAGGTATTGAACTGCTTTCAGTTGGCATTCATAGGCAATATGAATTCCAACTGAACTTCTATGCATGCCAACTGAAAGTAGTTCAATGCTAAATGACCATTATCTATGCAATATAACACTGTTAGAATTGAGATGATGAAATTCTGAAACCCACAAGGTCAGTTTAGTGTTGTGGCTGCCTAGCTTCCCTTTCATCACCAGCTTAAAGCTTGAGATTGTGTTGGTTGTGGGAATATATAGCAGCACGTAACTAAAGTGTTTAGTCCACTGTTAGTATGTTGTGTGTGTTGGGGTGGCCGTGGGGTAGTGGGTTTGGTGGGAGATGGCAGGATGTGGTGTGTGTTGGGGGGGTAGTGGGTATGGTGGGAGATGGAAGTATGAGGAGTGTGTTGGGGTGGCCGTGGGATAGTGGGTTTGGTGGGGGATGGCAGTATGTGGTGTGTGTAGGGGTGGCCGTGGGGTAGTGGGGTTGGTGGGAGATGACAGTATGTGGTGGGTGTTGGGGTGGCCGTGGGTTTGGTGGGAGATGGAAGTATGTGGCGTGTGTTGGGGTGGCCGTGGGTAGTGGGGTTGGTGGGGGATGGCAGTATGTGGTGTGTGGTGGGGTGGTCGTGGGTATGGTGGGAGATGGTAGTATGTGGTGTGTGTTGGGGAGGCCGTGGGGTAGTGGGTTTGGTTGAAGATGGCAGTATGTGGTGTGTGTAGGGGTGGCCGTGGGGTAGTGGTTTTGGTGGGAGATGACAGTATGTGGTGGGTGTTGGGGTGGCCGTGGGGGAGGGGGGTTGGTGGGAGATGGCAGTATGGGGGGTGTGTTGGGGTGGCCGTGGGTCGTGGGTGTGGTGGGAGATGACAGTATGTGTTGTGTGTTGGGGTGGCCGTGGGATAGTGGGGTTGGTGGGAGATGACAATATGTGGTGTGTGTTGGGGTGGTAGTGGGTATGGTGGGAGATGGAAGTATGAGGAGTGTGTTGGGGTGGCCGTGGGGTGGTGGGTTTGGTGGGAGATGACGGTATGTGGTGTGTGTTGGGGTGGTCGTGGGTATGGTGGGAGATGGAAGTATGTGGCGTGTGTTGGGGTGGCCGTGGGGTAGGGGGTTTGGTGGGGGATGGCAGTATGTGGTGTGTGTTGGGGTGGCCGTGGGTATGGTGGGAGATGGAAGTATGTGGTGTGTGTTGGGGTGGCCGTGGGGTAGTGGGTTTGGTGGGAGATGGCAGTATGTGGGGTGGGCGTGGGGTAGTGGGTTTGGTGGGAGATGACAATATGTGGTGTGTGTTGGGGTGGCCGTGGTGGAGTGGGTTTGGTGGGAGATGGCAGTATGTGGGGGGGCCGTGGGGTAGTGGGTTTGGTGGGAAATGGGAGTATGTGGTGTGTGTTGGGGCGGCCGTGGGTTTGGTGAGAGATGGCAGTATGTGGTGTGTGTTGGGGAGGCCGTGGGATAGTGGGTCTGGTGGGCGATGGCAGTATGTGGTGTGTGTTGGGGTGGGTTTGGTGGGAGATGACAGTATGTGGGGTGTGTTGGGGTGGCCGTGGGGTAGTGGGTTTGGTGGGAGATGGCAGTATGTGGGGTGGCCGTGGGGTAGTGGGTTTGGTGGGAAATGGCAGTATGTGGTGTGTGTTGGGGTGGCCGTGGGTTTGGTGGGAGATGGCAGTATGTGGTGTGTGTTGGGATGGCCGTGGGAATGGTAGGAGATAGAAGAATGTGGTGTGTGTTGGGGTGGCCGTGGGTTTGGTGGGAGATGGCAGTATGTGGTGTGTGTTGGGGTAGTGGGTATGGTGGGAGATGGCAGTATGTGGTGTGTGTTGGGGTGGCCGTGGGGTAGTGGGTTTTGTGGGAGATGGCAGTATGTGGTGTGTGTTGGGGTAGCCGTGGGGTGGCGGGTTTGGTGGGAGATGGTGTGTGTTGCGGTGGCTGTGGGGTAGCAGGTTTGGTGGGAGATGGTGTGTGTTGGGGTGACCGTGGCATAATGGGTTTGGTGGGAGATATGGCATGCATCCCAGTAAAATCTCGAAATCTTTCCTCAAAATTGTACACGTCTGGTTGCATTTTAGCTTTCAAAATGATGGAAATTGTAATCCAAAATGTTTCTACTCTCACACATGTACAATCGCATAAAGGGAGTTGATACTAATCTAACCCCCCCCCCCCAACATTTGAATTTGTTTCCCTGTATTTATGTGACTTCACATGTACATACATCATAATTTACAAAAAGTGTAGATGCTTAATTTCAGTTTCATATCTAAACTTCAATATATCGGAGTTGGAAGTACATAGTTATGTACGTATGTGTAACTTTTAAATTAGAACTGGGACAAGTTCCTGGTGCTATCCAGATCAATTATTCCATAGGACATGCATTATATTGGGGGGGTTTTCTGCGAATTTTAAGCCATATATATATAGGCCCATTCTCTTAGATATTTTCTGCTTTTTTTCCCCAAAATCATTGCAAAAACCCATTTATTTTCTATAAATAATGCTTTTTGTGTGTGATATTTCCCCCAAAGTCGCAAGGTACAGGTACAGGCCCCTGTCAAAAAGAGGTAGAACAATCATTGACGGTAATAGCAGTATAAACTGTTGTATATAAGTCATGTTGACGGGAGGTGGGGGACGAGGTTTGAACACAAAGTGAGGTTTGTGATTTCTAGAAAATGGAGTTCATGATAAGAAATATGATTTGAATTTGTAGAAATGTGTGGAGGCCATTCTCGACCTGCTTCGTGTGCAGGGTGCATCCAAGTGCCACATCCTGTGCCTGGAGACACTGCGCCTGTTCAGCCGAGAGAAGGAGAAATTGGCGGGCATGGTCTCTGAGGTGGCCCTAAACCTGATAATGAAGATGGCAGGCCTCCAGCACTACTCCGAGGAGGAGGGAGAATGTGTCACTATACAGAACGGTGACCCTGATGGTAAGAGTCACTGGCTGTGGGGTCACAGGTTAAAGGTCAAAGTGATTTGAAATTTCTTACATTCTGAATTATGTATATATTATATCTTTTATCATTAATGTAAACATATATCACCTATGAAACAGATTTCTTTCTCTATGATATTAAATACTTAATAAAATACTTTTTTTAAAGTGATAATGTACAATTGAGGTATAAATGTCTGAGTTTGAAACGATCACACTGAAATTAAAAGGTACCTTGTGGACAGCTGAAATAAAGGGTAAATGTTTTGCCAACATTTTTAACACATTAGCAGTCTAATACTAGTTGATGAAAACTGAAAACTGGTCCCGTAGCTCTTCCTCATCTTCATCATATTGGATTGTGTAATGAGCATTGTCTCTGATGTTTCTGACACACTACGTATCACACTTTGTTCATTATTTTTTTACGAAATAGAATTACTGAGTATTAAACAATGATTTCTAAATTGAAGTCATGAATACATTTTGATCTTTGATTTTTTTAATTTTCATATTCTCAAGTTAAGAATGTACTCATGGGTAAAAACACCAATTATTTTAATTCTCCCCTTCATCAAAACTGTCAAAATGATGACGTTTAATTTTTTGACAGTGATGGTGGAAGCTCAGAAATGTCTGTGTAACTTAATATTCAACAATGTCCAAGTACAGAGAGTGTGCAGGTAAGTATGACAGGAAACTGTCTGTAACTTAAATCATATATCATAAGACATATCGTTGTTAGTGCTGACTCATCAGGTAGTTGTGACAGGAAACTGTCTGTAACTTAAATCATATATCATAAAACATATCGTTGTAAGTGCTGACTCATCAGGTAAGTGTGACATGAAATTGTCTGTAACTTAAATCATATATCATAAGACATATCGTTGTAAGTGCTGACTCATCAGGTAGTTGTGACAGGAAACTGTCTGTAACTTAAATCATATATCATAAAACATATCGTTGTAAGTGCTGACTCATCAGGTAAGTGTGACATGAAACTGTCTGTAACTTAAATCATATATCATAAGACATATCGTTGTTAGTGCTGACTCATCAGGTAGTTGTGACAGGAAACTGTCTGTAACTTAAATCATATATCATAAAACATATCGTTGTAAGTGCTGACTCATCAGGTAAGTGTGACATGAAACTGTCTGTAACTTAAATCATATATCATAAGACATATCGTTGTTAGTGCTGACTCATCAGGTAAGTGTGACAGGAAACTGTCTGTAACTTAAATCATATATCATAAAACATATCGTTGTTAGTGCTGACTCATCAGGTAAGTGTGACAGGAAACTGTCTGTAACTTAAATCATATATCATAAGACATATCGTTGTTAGTGCTGACTCATCAGGTAAGTGTGACAGGAAACTGTCTGTAACTTAAATCATATATCATAAAACATATCGTTGTTAGTGCTGACTCATCAGGTAAGTGTGACAGGAAACTGTCTGTAACTTAAATCATATATCATAAGACATATCGTTGTTAGTGCTGACTCATCAGGTAAGTGTGACAGGAAACTGTCTGTAACTTAAATCATATATCATAAGACATATCGTTGTTAGTGCTGACTCATCAGGTAAGTGTGACAGGAAACTGTCTGTAACTTAAATCATATATCATAAGACATATCGTTGTTAGTGCTGACTCATCAGGTAAGTGTGACAGGAAACTGTCTGTAACTTAAATCATATATCATAAGACATATCGTTGTTAGTGCTGACTCATCAGGTAAGTGTGACAGGAAACTGTCTGTAACTTAAATCATATATCATAAGACATATCGTTGTTAGTGCTGACTCATCAGGTAAGTGTGACAGGAAACTGTCTGTAACTTAAATCATATATCATAAGACATATCGTTGTTAGTGCTGACTCATCAGGTAAGTGTGACAGGAAACTGTCTGTAACTTAAATCATATATCATAAGACATATCGTTGTTAGTGCTGACTCATCAGGTAAGTGTGACAGGAAACTGTCTGTAACTTAAATCATATATCATAAGACATATCGTTGTTAGTGCTGACTCATCAGGTAAGTGTGACAGGAAACTGTCTGTAACTTAAATCATATATCATAAGACATATCGTTGTTAGTGCTGACTCATCAGGTAAGTGTGACAGGAAACTGTCTGTAACTTAAATCATATATCATAAGACATATCGTTGTTAGTGCTGACTCATCAGGTAAGTGTGACAGGAAACTGTCTGTAACTTAAATCATATATCATAAGACATATCGTTGTTAGTGCTGACTCATCAGGTAAGTGTGACAGGAAACTGTCTGTAACTTAAATCATATATCATAAGACATATCGTTGTTAGTGCTGACTCATCAGGTAAGTGTGACAGGAAACTGTCTGTAACTTAAATCATATATCATAAAACATATCGTTGTTAGTGCTGACTCATCAGGTAAGTGTGACAGGAAACTGTCTGTAACTTAAATCATATATCATAAAACATATCGTTGTTAGTGCTGACTTGGTGTATAACACTGTTACAG
Organism: Mizuhopecten yessoensis; assembly: GCF_002113885.1. Lineage (NCBI taxonomy): Eukaryota > Metazoa > Mollusca > Bivalvia > Pectinida > Pectinidae > Mizuhopecten > Mizuhopecten yessoensis. The sequence goes on along the minus strand of NW_018408847.1, from coordinate 21,479 downwards.
AGTATTTATGGTTTTCATGGATAACAGAGTGAATATTAGTACAAAAGATACATGAATAACCCACTCGGTATATATATACCAGCCATCGTGAAATATAGTTTCAACAAAATCGTTTGTAAATGTGTAATCATAGAAAGGATGTAACTGTGATTTACCTAGTGTAACTAGTAACACTAGTTACTTTAATGTTACATAGTGTTTAAGTTAGATTTTAGGGTCAAATTGATATACTGCCCCTCCTCAATTCTGTAACAATATTTTTTTCCTTGTAGTAAAAACGGCTGTGTGGAGGGGATAATACAGAGACTGAAGACGTACAAGGACCCAGATCTCAAGTTTGAAATCAAGGTAACTCACAGATAGTGCTGTCATTCATCTAGGTTCTAAAATATTGTATAATGTGGAATGATTTGTCAGTAAACATCTATACACAGGTTTTAAAACATTGTATAATGTGGAATGGGTTGTCAGTATACATCTATACACAGGTTCTAAAACATTGTATTATGTGGAATGATTTGTCAGCATCCATCTATACACAGGTTTTAAAGCATTGTATAATGTGGAATGGTTTGTCTGTATACATCTATACACAGGTTCTAAAACATTGTATAATGTGGAATGATTTGTCAGCATACATCTATACACAGGTTTTAAAACATTGTATAATGTGGAATGATTTGTCAGTAAACATCTATACACAGGTTTTAAAACATTGTATAATGTGGAATGGTTTGTCAGCATACATCTATACACATGTTCTAAAACATTGTATAATGTGGAATGGTTTGTCAGTAAACATCTATACACAGGTTTTAAAACATTGTATAATGTGGAATGGTTTGTCAGTATACATCTATACACAGGTTTAAAATATTGTATAATGTGCAATGGTTTGTCAGTATACATCTATACACAGGTTTAAAACATTGTATGATGTGGAATATTTTTTCTGCAAAACTTTTGCATGCTTTAGATTTTCTGGTTTTCAGTCATACCAATGTTTTGGGATTGCTTTCAACAAATATTGAATATGGTTAGATCATTCACCCCTGAAGACTCATTTGAACTCTTCCAATTCAAAGGTTAGAATAGTTCATTATGCAATTTCAGGGGTGAATGAGTTAATGAGTGATAACATATTTCATTAAAAATATTAATATACATACTAATGTGAGTGTTTACATTTGTTTTTATTTGTATACAGACAATATTATACCTGTTTGATAGTTCTGCTCCACACCTTAATTGATGAGATACAGATATCAAACAATGATGAATGTTTTATTGTTTGGCAGTTCTTTGATATGAGGATGCTGTTCCTGTTGACTGCCCTGTGTGCTGAAACAAGGTAAACAAGTACCATACAGCTACTGACTTCAGTTGAGGTCAATATTGATATTATCTATTGACCTTATTTTACCCATGATAAGAATAGGAGCCTTTACGACTACATGTAGTCCATAGAAATGTGATTTTTATTGGAGTTTAGAACTGTTATTAGACATACAGTTCAGTACTGTTATAAGATGTATCATGTTTTGGGCTCAGATCCTTGTAATATGCACTTTTTACCTGTTAAATCTCTTGATTTGCTATGGCATTGACATTTATCTGTATTTATACGTACTGATTTTATGAGCTTCATATATATTTATATCTGTCCATAAAATGTGTATTCACAAGTTCGCTCTGTGTTATTCAGACCCCTGATCCGTTACGAGCTACATGGCTTTACCTACCTGATGGAGGTTGTTGATTTAATACTTCGGGATGCAGATGCCCGACAGTCCGGACTTACGGAACAGGAGGTGGACCTCTGCTGCGAAATCCTCAAAATTCTCTTTAACATCACAGTCCCGATTGATAAAAATGCTTTAGATGAGGTAAGGACACCAGGCTGGTGTAAATAGAATAGCTGATATACAAAGAGAACTTACACTCAAACTTAATTATAAACATATTTCCCTGGCACCCTGATAAATACTTTAACAAGAACCACTATAACCCCTGGAAGACTTGTGACGAGTTTACACGGGTGCAATACACCCTGTATGTCACCCATGTACAGAATACTAACTGCATTCTACCGACTCTGCTAGGGAGAATTTCTCTTTAGCTCAGTCCGTAGAGCTTAAGTCCCAGGAGGTCCCAGGTTGAAAAAAAATAGCCTCTGTTGCATTTAGAGAGTAATTAATGTTTTAGCAAATGATTTTGTAGTGTTATAACATAAACAGTAAAATCCGGAAAGGGCCTGTAGTTTCTGCTTTAATGTCTTTATCTTGTCCCCATTAATATGAATGCAGACTAAGGTTCTGGAAATCTTATCATGGCCTTAATTTTCAAAGAGTTTAAAATTGATTTTGTGTATCCTGATGACACATTGGATTATCAACATCTTCCCGAGAATATGATAAGTGTACTGTTGTTAGGTCTGTGGACCAAGGTCAAAGGTTAAATAAATAACTGCTGTATTTTCAGTTTAAGTTTGTATTTTATTCGTACGCTGTATGATGATATTTAAAGTGAATTGTCTAACAACGTCCCCAACAGAATTTATGCTGTGTATCATAATTATGAAACTCCTCAAGGTTAAGTTGGTGTTTAATTTTAATTTTTTAATTAAGAAATACATTTTGTATTAAGTAAACCAAATCATCTACAGAATGTGAGCAGTACTCGCTAATTAACCCGCTAATTAGCACTGTGACCTTCTCCTCAAGGTCAGTTAAATTGTTCAGTGAAAGCCTATCAGGGCCTTAGTTTTAAGCTGTTATACATGTAGATGTGTTAATGCATTGTGTACCAGTTTGTAGAGGCTGATGTTGTGATCACTGTGTTGTTTCCTTGTAGGAGGAGGAGGCCCACTTCATGCGCCTGGTCAGTGTGCTCCGGGATCTTCTGATGAGTAAAACACAGAGCAAGGACCGCCAGGAGGAACTACAAAGGTAGCCACACTATCTGGGCATGATTAATCTGATGTCAAGTCAGTCAGAGCTGTTAAAAACATTTCTTGAAAATAATGGAGACTCTTGATCAGTCCGTGATAGCTTTAATATTCGACCAGCAATTTACTGGTATTTTAAGAATGCTTCTGGATTTGACTTAATTACTGTAAGTGCATGTGATAAAGAAAAGTTAAAAATCTAAATGAATGTATTTCTAAGACATTAGGTCAAACAGTACCTGTGTTAAAGACATAATATCTCCATAATTACTAATTTAGAAGGATTTAAAAGGACTTGCTGTATTCAACCTAAACAGTAAATCTTCTCCCAGAGATTCATCAGCTCATTAAGTACCTAGGGCATCAGGGGATGTTAACGTGTCATCTGTCCATCCTCCATCTACTTTTTCTGTAAATGGCTTCCCTCACGGAAGTTTGTTTTATTTGAATGTCCTTATTAACCAATTTTCATAGTCAAATGTGTTTAAAACAAAAAGAACAAAAGATCTGGGGTAAACACAGATGAATGATAAGTGTTTTAAAAACTTAATGGATGTTCTTATAAAGATGTCTGGGCTGTAATGTCCTTCCTGTACTTGTATGTAGTCGTTGTTTATCTGACCAGAGATTCTGTACTAGTGAATCTCTGTAACAGCAGATATCTTTTATCCAAGTCCTTGTTATTCCTTGTGATATGACAACATATCAAAACACATCACAACATATCAAAACACATCACAACATATCAAAATGCTCTGTCATATTGTTATCTCTAAATCTGCCTAAATATATAACAAAAATGGGAGTCTTGTGATATGTGGTGTAAAACCAAACCATCACATTGATCCAAAGTAAACACTAGAATTGAGATTAATAAAATCTTAAACCTGTAACTGAGCGAGATCGGGTTATCTCAGTCGAGGGTTGGGATTCTGTAACAAAATCCAAACCGAGGCGTAAGCCAAGGTTGGGATGTTACAGAATCTCAGCCCGAGACTAAGATAACCCGATCTTGCTCAGTTACAGGTAATTGATTTTTTTTCCTCACACCTTTTAGTTCGAAAAGAACTACTAAGTATTCAATTTTGCTGGAAACTACAAGTATCCCGCCTTGGGGCTCAAATGATAATGACCTCTTCACTACTAAAGCTACATTTGAATGCTTCCGCGTAAAAATGTAGTCCGTCCTAACATAGATTACAACGTATTTCACAGTGTAGATTATATTTTATCTACAACATCAAATATCTAACAACATCAAAACTATACTTATAACGACAAAACAGAACATTTATAATGCAAATTGTCAATTTCAAGCAGTTAACATGCGGATGAATACATCGCAGTGTAAAATTCCGCGAAATGTCACGTAAAGGTACAAGACGGATCGGACGAGATGGAAAAATCTAGCATAGGGTATGACGTGGGATATCTCTGTCTTAGGTGCGAGAAATAAATATCTATGTTATTGTTTCAGTCACACAGTAAACCTACTGACGAACATCCCACGGGACTGTTACGAGGAGCTGCTTATTCCCCTCAACGAGATCGATGTTGGAGGCATGGAGAATAAAGATGTCGAGTTTGATGGAAAAAATATGGAAGCTATCATAGTTCTGCTCGACTTCCTGTACAATAGGATAGACGTGGTAATAATACTTCATGTCAGAGATTTGTCTCTGTAAAGTAGAAATGTCTACACAACAGTGATGAAGGGTTCATATCAGTAACACTCTAGTTTACAAGACACAGATTTATATCAGCTGAATGTCGGTAAATAACCAGGACTAGAACGACAATAACCCGAATACAGTACACGTATATAACGGTTTGTAATTATGACAGATTCTTCAAACCTTTCTTTTGCCTAATGCATGTATATAAAGACACTTAATATTTTATACCATTATTTCTTTTTGTTTAATTTCTAGCCAATGAAGTCACTGAAGGAAAGTCTAACTCCCATCCTCCACTGCCTGTGTGAGACATGTCGGGCTAACAGGGCCATCCGCAAGTTCTGTCGCTCCAAGGTAAGCAGGGCTTACAGGGCCATCCGCAAGTTCTGTCGCTCCAAGGTAAGTAGGGTGTACAAGGCTATCCGGAAGTTCTGTCGCTCCAAGGTAAGTAGGGCTAACAGGGCCATCCGCAAGTTCTGTCGCTGCAAGGTAAGTAGGGCGTACAGGGCCATCCGCAAGTTCTGTCGCTCCAAGGTAAGCAGGGCTGACAGGGCCATCCGCAAGTTCTGTCGCTCCAAGGTAAGCAGGGCTGACAGGGCCATCCGCAAGTTCTGTCGCTCCAAGGTAAGCAGGGCTGACAGGGCCATCCGCAAGTTCTGTCGCTCCAAGGTAAGTAGGGCGAACAGGGCCATCCGCAAGTTCTGTCGCTTCAAGGTAATTAGGTTAAAGTCATCCACCAATTCTAATGTGCCAAGATAAAAAGGTTTGACAGTCAGCCACAAGTTCTGTCACTGCCTGATAAGTAGGGCTAACAGAGCAGAAGATGGCGGTGTTTTAATTATGTGCTTAATACTTCTTTTGAAATTGATTTTTTTGTTTGGTGGAATTGAGTTTTTGTGCAAGTTCTTTGGTTTCTATTGTCAGATCACATGTATAATATTGTCCGACTAAACATATTGGATACCAACACATAAATAATATCTGTTTTTAGGTCACCTGAGCTTTGCTCAAGTGACCTATTCTAATCGCTTTTCGTCCGTCGTCGTCCGTCGTCCGTCGTGCGTAAACTTGTTTGAGTAATTTTCTGCTGAAAATGGATAAAATATATACCGAAAAGTGTTATTTCCCTATATAAACTATATCAAACTTTACCCCCTCCGCAAGGGAGAACGAATAGCTCGGTGGTCCTGAAATTTACAATTTAAATAAAGTCCCTGATGATTTTCTTTCCATGCAGAGAAAATCACTGTAGTACCTGTGAGTCTGGAGAAGAAGATTTTTGAAATATTGGTTAATTTTCCCTTTGGGGCCCCGCCCTGGCCCCAGGGGTTGGGGTAGGATTCTCAATTTTTCAATTTGAAACCATCTTCCTCCAAGGATAATTCTCACCAAGTAAAAATAATTTCCTACAGAAAGTTGTCAAAATATACTCAAAAGTGTTATTTCCCTATATAAACTATAGTAAACTTTACCCCCTCCCCAAGGGAGAACGGATAGCTCGGGGGTCCTGAAATTTACGATTTAAGTAAAGCCCCTGATGATCTTTCTTTCCACGTAGAGAAAATCACTGTAGTACCTCTTGTTAATATTGGTATGTACAAAATAATAAATATGTAGTGTGCCATACATTGTCACAGTTAGCATTATTTTACTATTTCTTCTTAATTTAAGGTATTGCCACCATTGAAGGATGAGGTGAAGAAATTACCAGAAGATGGGGATACACTTAGAAACAGGTGAGTTGTCTCCCCTCCCTCATAATTAAACTATAGCTGCTCTAGCTTTTCGAGGTCCAAGCTGTTCGACCAGTTGGACCAGAGTTATTTGTTTAAACAAGGACCTAGTAGGCTGATTTTGGCGTCTAGTGAGCCTTGGAAATGACTTTCAGGGTCTGCTTTAACACGTACAGGTCTTTCAGGCTTTACCTCATGAAATGGTAAATGTTTGGTTCCAGAAATGTTTTACAAAAGATTTGTGCCTGTTTTTCTCCTGCAAAATACCTGTGAATGTGTCGCATATTACTGTCATCAGCTCGAAGTTCTGATACCAGTCCTGACATTAAACGGAATGCTAAAATTAAAGCAGCATATTAGATGTATACATAATCATGTATCTACTACCAAAACAGGTGATACAACATTACAGAAATGTAGGACATATCATGTTGATGATTAAACTAGTTGGCATTTTCACAATATCCAGGGTAGAACTGTACACACAGGGCCACAGGGGTAATTTGTGAGGTGGCATTAGTCTGATAGAAGGACATCATCACGTCACACACAAACACAATGAACAGGATAAATTCAAACATGAAGGGGATGTTTTGTTGATTTAGCTCCGTGTAATGTAAATTACTCTGTGCTGCTACAGTATTTAGTTCTTTGGTGTCAGTTTGGTTGCAGACATGTGGAGTGGTAAACAAAGTCACATCTTTCCTTGACAAGTCAATGTGTTGGCATTATTTATACCAGGTAATCTAGACTGCATTTCAGAATTGTGTGTCAGATTGTTGTTTGTTTTCTGTAGACTTTGTAAGCTGCTAACCTCGCCCATCGCAGACGTTAAAGACCTGGCTGCTGATTTCCTGTTCGTTTTGTGTAAAGAGAGCGGTAAGGATACATTTGATGCTTATCAGTACAGAATTGTTGAACATAGAACATAACCATACATTTTATGCTTACCAGTACAGAATTGTTGAACATAGAACATAACTATACATTTTATGCTTACCAGTACAGAATTGTTAAAATAAAACATAACCATACAGTATTGGATTAACAATGTCCCCTATTGATAAATGGCATTTGCTGAAGAATAATTTAACAGATTTAAGCGGTCCATTTATAGAAACATATAAAATCATGTTAATGAATTAATTTTGTTTCACTGTGTTTTCATTTGTGTATTTGATTAGTTTATTTTGAATAATACAGAAATGGTTCAGTTGTTTAGATTCTAATTCACATAACAAATGTTCAAAATTTTCAAAATCAAATTATAGAGAAACGTGAAAATATATATTTATATAAATTTGCATTCCTGCATGTGGGTAATCATTTTAAATCTCTAAACCTACAATTTTAGTTTTACTGCTAATATTATTTAACATGTACTAGATGAGAGGGTTTGAAGATTTTTGCCATGATATCAGTTATTCAGACCCATGGATTGCTTGTTCTGTGCTGATAAGGAAGATCATGTATAGCATAATATTTCTTGCATGTTTTGATACAACAGTAAAAAGTTGATGTAACTATTGTATCTAAGTAATAAATGCCTTATTACTGCCTACACAGTCAACAGAATGGTCAAGTACACAGGGTACGGGAACAGTGCTGGCCTCCTAGCCAACAGGGGTCTCCTGCTCGGAGGCAAGTCAGGGGGAGACTACTCCAGTAACTCAGACGACTCAGACACAGAAGAGTATAGTCAATTAAGAAACATGTAAGTTCGCAATAGCCAATATTGACTTAGATACAGTGAAACCTGAATATAATGCCCTCATTTCATTTACTTATTACACCAGCAACAAATGTCAAGTGTCCTTTTTTCCTGTGTTCTTAATAATTCCTTTGTACATTCCCCATCAATCTATCGCCAGACCCTTATATAATGTCTCTGGACAAATGGTGGCATTCTAAAGAGGTTTTACTGTAGATTGCCTAAAAACAAAATTCTAGTACAGTGTTATTAATCTTACCAGACTCCATTAAAATCTGAAAACCTGTTGACAACAGACAACACTATAGGTCTCAATGTATGTAGTCAATCTGAATAACTTTTACTCTAAAGGAGAATATTGCTCAATGTGAGGCTACACAACTCAAATTGCACTGAAATTTACATGGAAACAAGTTGTTCATTTGTAAATGACCAAGAGGTCTTAGATATTTCATTTCTCCTGATAAGGTGGTGTATGTTCAAGTTCTAATTTGATTCTTTCATCTAAACAAGAGGCCCATGGGCCTTAACGGTCACCTTCGTTATGTAAAAACTGATGTTATCGATGTTGCCAAATGAAAAAGAAATCATTTTGTAACAACGGTAACTTAACTACATGTAATGCAAAAGTAGTGTGGAAGATCTGGGTAGTATATGTACTATGTACAAATAGTGGTTCTGTCAGTCAGCTGAATTATGGTAAAGCACCTTAAGACCCTTCCATTTATGAAGAGTATTTGATTCTACCATATCTGGATATTGAGAAGATCTTTGAAATTTTAGTTAATTTGACCCTTTTTTGGCCCTGCCCCTCAGGCTCCTGGGGGCTGGGGACCATATAATTCACAATTAAACTATAGTAAAGTTTACCCCCTCCCCAGGGGGAAATGTGAGACCCAAGGGTCATGAAATTCACAATTTTGGTAAAGCACCTTAAGACCATTCCATCTATGAAGAGTATTTGATTCTACCATATCTTGGTCTTGAGAAGAAGATTTTTGAAATTTCAGTCAATTCAACCCTTTCTGGCCCCACCCATCAGCCCCTGGGGGTCAGTCAGGGCGGATATGTGCATACCATTAAACGGCTATCCAATACTGATAATGCTAACCAAGTTTGAATTAATTCCGCTGGAAATCAAACAAATGTTGGTCCAAAATGTAATTTCCCTATATAAACTATAGTAAAGTTTATCCCCTCCCCAGGGACCCCTGGGTCATGAAATTCACAATTTTGGTAAAGCACCTTAAGACCCTTCCATCTATGAAGAGTATTCGAACTTACCATATCTGGATCTTGAGAAACAGATTTTTGAAATTTTAGTCAATTTGACCCTTTCTGGCCCCGCCCCTCAGGCCCCGGGAGGCTGGGGACCATATAATTCACAATTTTGGTTGACCTATGGCCATGGAAGGTTTCTGCAAAATTTCATTGAAATTGGTTCAGGGGTTTTGGAGAAGAAGTCGAAAATGTAAATTGTTTACGGACGCACGACACAAGACGCCGGACAAAAGGCGATAGCAATAGGTCACTTGAGACTTTGTCTCGGGTGACCTAAAAACAGGCTACATGACCATTGTCAATTTGATGGATGAAAATGTACAAAATATGTTCTTTTTAATTGTCATTGTAAAATTTGTAGGGTGAATCCTGTGACAGGGAGATGGGAGGAGGACAAGCCGGATCCTTTTGAGGGGATGAGTGAGGAGCAGAAGGAGTTTGAAGCCATGAAACTAGTCAACATGATGCACAAACTCCAGTGGTGCGTACCCCTATGGTCTTTAACCCTTTCAACCCTATATAACTTTAGTAGACTCTACCAAGCATTGATCTGGATGAGTCCATTATGGTCTACAGTGGTGAAAGGGTTAATACCCAATTTCATTACACTGAGGCTCCACTTCCAGTGTACTCAAGTCTGTTCCACACTGTTATAGGAGGTTCCCCAACCAAACCTTGTATATCCATGTCTAAAACACACGAGAGATCTCTAAAAGGTGTCGGTCGTTATCTTGCTAATCTAACTTGAGTTAGTTTTATTTTCAATTTTTTTAGCATATTTTGAAATGATGAATTATGATGTCACAATCTTAGGTCACAGTACCGGTAGGATGTAGTCTGCTTACATTTAAGTTACTCTCTTGTGCTGGTTTTTGTTATAACATTGCCATCTTAACATGTATTAAGCCATAAGATTATTCTATATTTTATGCAAAAATTAGAAGAATTTCTTGGTGAATAAGTTGGAATAAAGAAAGTGGATTTTTTATTTAAATTCCAGAAAAATGTACAATGGCAGGCAATTGATTGCTTGTTTTCAGATTTATTTCTCTGACGTATCTTACCTTTCAAAGCTAAGACACCATGCATGTATAATAGGAAAGGTTGATATGAAATTCTACAAAAATCTTAATCTCTCCTACCTACAGCCAAGGGATCATACAGCCGAGTCGTGTTGACGAGTCTGGCCATCCTCAGCCAGTGCAACACGTCCTGGAACTGATGGAAAACATGACAAACCCCAGCGGAGCAACCGGGGACCAGGAGGACCTGGACTAGGGGGCGTTTGGAGAGAGTGGCCCAAAATGGGCTGTTTTATCACCTGTTCCGTATAGGACAGATGTATGGTATATTTCCACATATACCTAGGTCTCAATCTTGCCAATTTTGGTGCATGTTGGGTTTAAAGCTCGAGTTTAGAACCTGATAAAGTATTTGCGCCGTAATTCATGGCAAGCAAAGTATTGTCTTGAGTTTTAACTACGCAGGTTGGCAAATTGACAGTGTCTATAGACGTGTTGCTTATGAACAAACCTACAATAGCTGTAGACTTGTGTAAGAAGCATTAAATAGTCTACATTGTGTTGTCTTTAGATCTGAAAAGCAGCCTATTGCATAAGGATCTGGTATACTTATCACTTCACCAACATCTTGAATTTGCAAACCATTTATATTAAAAAAAATATTTTCTGCTAAACAAAATTCCTGAATTAATATCGCTTAGCTGTGATAAAATATCAAAGAGGTTAGACATCTGTTCCTCCAGGTAGGAGGTAGTCTGGTTCTGAAAATGTTAAACAGTTAATTGCAAAGAATTAATTGGGTTATATATTTCAATGTTGAAATATTGCAAAAAAAATAAAAGAGTGAGTTATATATTTCAATGGTTAACAACTATTGTTGATGATCAGCAAATAGTCAACAGAAACACGTCTGTAATTTAGATGCAATTTTTTTCATTAAATTTCCTAAAAAAAAATCCAACCCCCCCCCCAAATAATTCCTAATAGTATGACAACAACATGTAATTTTTCAATATATACTCAACTGTATCGTTTTCATTTTAGTCATTTTGATACATTTTGGGACAATTCTGCTAAATTGGAGGGTGCATATTTCTAAAGTAAACAACAACAGAAAATGAAAATCAATTTTATAGTATCTACATATAAAACCGTTTTATTGTAAATATACAAACAACTTTAAAGATGATCAAGTCAAGGCCATATAAGAAATGAAGGTCAGAGTGGATCAAAAGGTCAAGGTAGCATGTAGTTGAAAAGGTCAAGGCAACATCTATGTATTTTTATGGAAGGATGAGATAAAGTGAGTTTTGAAGTAACCTGAGGAATACTGCATGAGATGGATGGAAGTAGTAATGATTTACACCCCTCAGCCCCACAGTTGCTCTGTTTATGTCACAGAGGGGCTACCTGTTGCAGGTATTTGTCACAAAGTATTTTTGATAAAGAAGTTTATGAAACTGACCATTAATATCTTATGGCCATTATATTTTGAAGAACAGTTTTGAGGTTGAGGGAAATGTTGACTTCTTGTTCTATATAAGGTCATCTTTCTTCACACAGAGTGTGATAAGATGTCAAGAATTTGTAGAAAATTTAATGGTCAAGTCTTCAAATATTTTTTTCAATGTATGAGATTAAATTTCTTCTTACTAATCAATATTCTAGTAATATTTGATACTGTGAAATTAGACCTCATGGAAGAGAATTCAAAGATAAATACCTAAACACCGGGTAAACACTCCCAAAAGGAACCTTTCTGGACAAGAAAAAAAGAATGAAAGTTTTGATATTAAGTTCCAAGGTATAAAATTGGAATAATCAAATTTGGTCCATTGACTATGTAGGTCAATAAGATGTCTTAACAACCAAACAGACTATTTCTGTACTTCTGTAGGTATCAGTGTTACGGACCGAAGGCCTCTGTAAAGGCCAGGAACCTTACAAGTACAAGGTTTGTTAGCAGGCAAGGAAAATTAAAGTACAGGGATATAGGTTGTGTTTAGGCCAGGAACGGACCAGTACAGGGATATAGCTTGTGTGTAGGCCATCAACAGTACAGTACAGGGGTATAGCTGGTGTGTAGGCGAGGAACAGAACAGTACAGGGGTATAGCTTGTGTGTAGGCCAGGAACAGAACAGTACAGGAATAAAGCTTGTGTGTAGGCCAGGAACAGAACAGTACAGGGGTATAGCTTCTTTGTAGGCCAGGCATAGTGCAGTACAGGGATATAGCTTGTTTGTTTAAACATATTTTATTGCTTCTAAATTCAAGCAAGAGGATTGGGCACAAGTTATGAAACTTATAAAAGCCCTCTCCTAGATATAGCTTGTGTGTAGGCCAGGAACAGATCAGTACAGGGGTATAGCTTGTGTGAAGGCCAGGAACAGAACAGTACAGGGGTATAGCTTGTGTGTAGGCCAGGCACAGAACAGTACAGGGATATAGCTTGTGTGTAGGCCAGGCACAGAACAGTACAGAGGTAAAGCTTGTCCGTAGGCCAGGCACAGAACAGTACAGGGGTATAGCTTGTGTGTAGACCAGGAACAGAACAGTAGAAGGGTATAGCTTGTGTTTAGGCCAGGAACAGAACAGTACAGGGATATAGCTTGTGTTTAGGCCAGGAACAGAAAAGTACAAGGGTAAACCTTGTGTGTAGGCAATGAACAGAACAGTATGGGGATATAGCTTGTGTGTAGGCCAGACACAGAACAGTACAGCGGTATAGCTTGTGTTTAGGCCAGGAACAGAACAGTACAGGGGTATAGCTTGTGTGTAGGCCAGGAACAGAACAGTACAGGGATATAGCTTGTGTGTAGGCCAGGAACAGTACAGTACAGGGGTATAGCTTGTGTGTAGAACAGTACAGAGAGATGGCTTGTTTATATTAACTAAGAAAGGTATTTTGTAAAAGAACCATATTCATATGAAGATAATCCAAAAAATAATTGGCAATTTCAAGTTCCAAACCCAGTATTTATGTAGTTATTTTAGCTATTGTTAATGAAAATGTTACCCTTCCAAGCCCTTCTCCAAATAAAACTGGTTAAAAGATTTGATTTTTTTTGTTTTCAATTTAGCTAGTTATAAATATAATTGTGCAAAATCCCATGAATGTGTATATTATTTGATAGCTAGAGATATCCTTGCTAGCTCATGTTGCAATGTGCGGCTTAGTTATGATATTGTAGTCTGGGTGAAAGTCAGTGTGATGAGGTGTCAGATAACAGAGGTATGGAAGAGCAAGAAGGATGATGTCAGATTACACAAGTCCTATATAATTTGTATATAGAGTTGATGTTACTACAAATAATCCTACCAAGTCATTGTCTCGTAACAAACTGTACTATACTGGTTTGTAAATATAGGTCAGCTCATTTCACTTAACATTTTGACTACGGACTTGTATGGTTACTAGTTACTGATATTGTTGTAAACTGTTGCTAAGACTGCAGACTGTTGCTATGACTACAGGCTTGTTTTTATGACTACACACTGATGCTATGACTACACACTGTTGCTATGACTACAGACTGATTTTATGACTACAGACTGTTGCTATGACTAGACTGTTAATATGACTACCGACTGTTAATATGACTACAGACTGTTACTATGACTACAGACTGATGCTATGACTAGACTGTTAATATGACTACAGACTGATGCTATGACTACAGACTGTTGCTATGACTACAGACTGATGCTAGGACTACAGACTGTTGCTACGACTAAAGACTGTTGATATGACTACAGACTGTTGCTAGGACTACAGACTGTTGCTAGGACTAAAGACTGTTGATATGACTACAGACTGTTGCTAGGACTACAGACTGTTGCTATGACTACAGACTGTTGCTATGACTAGACTGTTACTATGACTAGACTATTACTATGACTACAGACTGTTGATATGACTACAGGCTGTTAATATGCCTACCGACTGTTGATATGACTACAGGCTGTTGATATGACTACAGACTGTTGATATGACTACAGACTGTTGATATGACTACAGACTGTTGAAATGACTACAGACTGTTAATATGCCTACAGACTGTTGATATGACTACAGACTGTTGATATGACAACAGACTGTTGATAGGACTACAGACTGTTGATATGACTACCGGCTGTTGATATGACTACAGACTGTTGATATGAGTACAGACTGTTGCTATGACTACAGACTGTTGATGTGACTACACACTGATGCTATGACTACAGACGTGTGATTACACTGATGCTATGACTACAGACTGTTGATATGACTACAGGCTGTTGATATGACTACAGACTGTTGCTATGACTACAGACTGTTGCTATGACTACAGACTGTTGATATGACTACAGGCTGTTGCTATGACTACAGACTGTTGATATGACTACAGACTGTTGATATGACTACATGCTGTTGATATGACTACAGACTGTTGCTACGACTACAGGCTGTTGCTATGACTACAGACTGTTGCTATGACTAGACTGTTTATATGAGTACAGGCTGTTGCTATGACTACAGACTGTTGCTATGACTACAGACTGTTGCTATGACTACAGGCTGTTGCTATGACTAGACTGTTTATATGATTACAGGCTGTTGATATGACTACAGGCTGTTGCTATTATGACTACAGACTGTTGATATGATTACAAACTTGTGATTACGCACTTATGCTATGACAAGACTAATTTTGACTTTAAATTACTTCAACTACATACTGTTGCTTTAAAAAAGCAATTATTTTCACTAAGACCACTAATCCAGATGTTGATTTTAATTTATATTGTATATATGATGACATGCGGAAATTCGTAAAATAACATATTGCATACAAAAACCTTCTGTGAAGTAGAGACAATTATATGGCATTAGGTCCCACTTTAACACTACAGTTGTCAGTTGTCTAACAGAACAGAATCTGTGAAATTGTCGCTGGTAAATGTAACACTAGATTATCACTACATAAACATTATTACCAGTTATTTTGACAGCTTTCAGTTCTAATGGTCAAAATTTCACCTTACTTTCAAAGCGTTTGTTTTGGAAATTCAAACCTGGACAAAATTCTAGGTGTTTTCCTAGTATAAGATTTCTATTCTATTACCTTTTACTTGCTTACTTTGAATGTGTTTTAAATTTATTTGATTTTCGAATAGAAGAAGTGTGAGAGAAATATTCAGAATTGCTATAGCAGTTAGTTTGAGTATTTCATGTCATGATTTTCATGAAAGACCAGTTTACAAATTATGATATCGGCTGATCACATGTGGCAGTGCTAAACTTCATTATTTGGTTCTGGTGAGAATGTCTCAAAATCACATTTAAGAAACGAAGTCTGTCATATTTCTACATGGGGGGTTGAGAAGGGCTTAACTTTAAATCAGTATTGTTATGTATGTCAGTGAATTCTGTGGTAGTTTATAAAATCTGTTCTTTATGTCCTGGGTGTGCAAGATGTAAATGTAGAGTGGTGAAAAGGACCAATTGAATCTCGTGTGACATATTGATATTTCAATTTATTCTAGGGATTCACTGATGGATTTAGATACATGGTGGTTTTTTAGGTCACCTGAGACAAAGTCTCAAGTGACCTATTGCTATCGCCTTTTGTCCGTCGTCGTCCGTCGTGCGTCCGTAAACAATTTACATTTTCGACTTCTTCTCCAAAACCCCTGAACCAATTTCAATGAAATTTTGCAGGGACCTTCCATGGACAAAGGTCAACAAAAAT
>NW_018408847.1:0-4643 GCF_002113885.1 Mizuhopecten yessoensis | reverse complement strand
AATATTACATGTTAATAACTTGATTGGAATTATAACCTTGAATTGACAGTTTGATACTTTGAAAATTTTGAGCCAGCCCTACCCCCAAGGGCTGTAGGTGCTAGTTTCAAATCCTTTTTAGTCTGAAATCTGTATGCTAGATATTGAGTAAGGTGGTTTTATTGTTTTTTGTCACTTTGAATAATATTTCTGTTCATGTTAAAAACAAAATCAACTCTCTGTATAAATATATCAGGTGACCGTTAAGGCCCATGGGCCTCTTGTTACATGATTTTTTTTTAATTAAAAAGGCCAAAACTAGAATCTATGGTATATATATATATACATTTAACATATTCTTCAGAGGGGCAAAAGTAATGTGCACGCTCTCAAAAAATGTAAGCTTTAGTATTATATACATAGCTTACAGTGCAGCAAAGCTATTGTCTTGTAAGAGTTTTACACTGATATCTATTGTAGATCTACAGAAAAGTGATTTCATTTTGAAGTGGAAATTATTTGGTTTGCACTTTATTACATCACAAAGGTTGGATGTACATGTAGACATATGTGATCGTGATGTTGGTGTTGATTTTAATTTGCCTATGTATATTGAAATAAGTATTAATATTTACTTTGAAAGCAATTTTTGTAAGACAACAAGATGCAGTACAACCTTGTTATACTGCCACTATTTGTCCAGAGAATTGTTGGGTGTTATGAAGGGGTTTGGCATTAAAATGAGGTAAACATATAAAGAAATACATTAAATGAGGTTTCTTTTTTTTATTATTAAATATCTTTGGCAAGACAAACGTGCGAAATGTTAACTTCTTATATAGGAAACTTTTGGCTATTATGGTGTCATGGGAAAATTAAACTTACAAATTTCCAGGAATAGAAATGGAGAATTTGACAGGTTAAAGTGGAAGCTTTTTACGTTATTTATTAGGTGCTTCATTGTTTCATTAATACCATGGGTAGGAGATATGTTGAACGGAGCTTAATTTATTTTTGTTGTATTGGAAAGCAATTCAAGAAGATAAAACTAGAAAGTAAAACCAAAGTTTTAAAACAATCCTAGCTGCTCCTAGGTGTCTGTGTGTGAGGTCTGCCATGTTCTGTGGTTAGGCTTAAGCTTATAGTACTTATGCTTATGTTATAATGTATGGTCCTTTGACATGTAGACATTATTTTAACAAAAGTGATGATTAAAAATAAATGTTAGCTTCAATCATAATTTATTGTGAAAATGTGATCATATAAAATCCAAATAAAGTCATGTCTGAACGTGGATATTTCTGGTGTTTATTTCTACTGTGTAAACTTGATGCTATCCTGGTAGAGTATAACGCACTAACTATACCTTCAAGTATTACTTATATTCAAGGTCGAATCTTTTTAAAATATGCAAATGAAGCCTCCTGAACACCCAAAACAACTAGTCATGTTGTCTGCAGCTTGTTGGCATGGAGTACAGCTACCATGAAAAGAAATGACATTGACAGATATTCAGGGTCACAGGGGTCAAATATGTTAAAACACTCAATCACTATCTGCTGAAACACCAAGAGGCCTAGAATCTGGATACCGGTATATGGCCAGTGGCTTACTGGAATTGAGTGCTATTAAGTATGAGTAAGAAATTATCTTGACTTGTATTCAAGAAATGACCTTGATCGATATACAAGGTCACATCGGTCAAATCTGTAAAAACACAATTTCTTCTGAGAATCAAAAGACCTTGAGCCATGATTAGTGGCCAGTATTGGAATATATTGAGAAAACTAGAAAAGAAATGACTTTGGCCTGTAAATTCTAGGTCACTGGGTAAAAACAGCTTCTTCTGAGGGAGAGGCCTATAATTATGATATATAGCTGGTAACATGCAAAGTCTTCCAAGAGAAATGGCTTTAACCAGTGTAAAAGTTCACAGGAGTCAATCTGTTAAAACTCAAACAATGTCTTCCGTTGAATTAAAAGGGCTGAGTCAGGATATATTGCAAGTGGCTCGCTGGCAATGAGTGCTACATGTTTAAGAAAGGAAATGACTATGACCTATATTCAGGATCACGGACATCAAATTCTATTAAAATTATCAAATGACTTACGAAAAACGAAGTGGCCAAGAGTCATGATATATAGTACATATGTAGTTTGCTGACATGGAGTACTACAAATAATGTGAAAAAATTACCTTAACTGATATTCAAGGTCACAGTGATAAAATATGTTAAAACTTAAACTGTATCATATGCAGTACAAAGACGCCTTGAGTCATTTATAGCTAGTCTGTTAAAACACTGAAATGGCTTCTTCCGAAGAACAAACGTGAATAGACTCATAATATATGCCAGAAGCTTTCTGGAATGTAGTGCCATGAACTTTGCAAAAAGAAATTACCTTGACCCTTACTTAAGGTCACAGGGGTCAAATTCATTGAAATATTTATCAATAACTTAAATGCCTAATGCCTTTACCTTGTTTCAATTGCTTCCTGAAATGCAGTGCTTCAAAATTTAGGAAAAATAAAGGCCTTGATCTACATTCAAGTTCACAGGGGTCAAATAATTGAAATACTGAATCGACATCTGAAGAGCTGAAAAGGTCTAAAGTCATACTATTTATCCAGTAGCATTTTGCTGAAATATAGCGATAGGAAGTTTGTGAAAAGACAGATCACTTAATGCAGGTGAGCAGCTTCAGGCCTTTTGGGCTTGTTGATTTCACTGTGCACCCTGGTATGTCCAGTCTAACTAATTGTGGATATACCAGTAAAGTTGTCGATTAGAAACATGCCAGAGTCTCACTTGGTAAGTAGACTGTGATCAAAGAATTACACTGGATTATAACAGATTACATCTAAATCAGACGGATTTCAATAACTAGAGATGTATTCCACCAGTAAACAAATGTTAAGACACTGAAATTATCAAAAATTAGATGTGTCAAATAAAATAACCTCTATTATTCCCCGACTACAAAATCAATCAATATATATAAATCCCCTGGGACTATGAAGTATTGTAAGTTGTAAGAGCTTGTCTCTCATCCATTTGTCTGTTTCGACAATAATATATGTTTAAATCAAGTATTGAATACCCGCACCGACATACCAATTTCAAGCAGTTAAATGTTGCTTGATCAGTTTCTGATTGCTTTTTGCCAATTATTTATTGCCATTTGCTAATTCCGTTTACATTTTTCCAATGGTCGTTTGCGATTTTTTTGCTAGTTTCTGATTGCCATGCGATTATTGGCAATTGCTTATCGCTCCTTGTATATTGACCACTTACTATGAAATTATGCATAATTATGCAAAGGGGCCTTAATGGTCGCATGGGTTTGGGTCAAAGATACAAGACTGAATTGAGTAATTGGCCGTTGCAAAGTGGCGGTGGTATCACTATGTCGATGCGTGTATCCGCACAATATTGTGATATTGCGAGGATCTCGTTAGTTTACAACTACTTTACACATCAACTCTACTCAAAGACGGACTCTCCCTGGTCACATGATAAAAAACTTGTTAAAAAAGCTAAAAGCAATTATTTTGAAAATAAAATTGAAGAAAATAAAGGCAATTCTAAAAGTCTGTGGAAACAATTTAAGGGCCTGGGATATGAAAGGAGTAAGAAATCAAACCCCAAAACAGTTCTCAATATTAATGGTGTAAATTGTCATGATGACATTACAATAGCCAACCATTTTAACAAATATTTTACTACTGTGGCTTCTAAATTGGTTGAAAAACTTCCATTGTGTAAAGGCTTATACCATTATACATCAAAGTTGTTTAGGGATTTTTATACTGAAAGAAATCCGAAAGGGATTTAATTTCATCTTCATTATGTCTCAGAAGAGTTTGTGTATAGGGAGTTATCCAATTTAAATATATGTAAAAGTACAGGTTTAGATCAAATTCCTGCCAGATTCTTGCAGGATGCGGCACCAATAATCAAAATTCCTATCACCTTTTTAATAAATTTATCCATATCTGAGGGTATAATATATATGTACCTGACGATCTTAAAACTGCAAAAGTTATCCCTTTATTCAAAAAGAAGGATAGACTTCAGGCAGAAAACTATAGACCTGTGAGCATCCTCAATATTGTGTCATTTTTTTTAGAAAAAGTAGTCTACAACCAATTAGAAAATGTTCTAGTTAAAAATAACCTATTGTATGAAATTTCAATCCGGCTTCAGGAAATCATACTCTACTGACTCCTGTTTGCGGGGTTCCTCAAGGAAGTTTGTTGGGACCACTTTTATTTTTGGTGTACATCAATGACATGGAAATAAGTATTGAAAATTCATGTAAATTACTTCTCTATGCGGATGACAGTGCTATTATATTCTCACATAAATGCCCTGAAACAATTTCATCTAAAATCTCCTTGGTTTTGGAATCCTGTCATGATTGGCTTGTTGACAATAAATTATCATTACATCTGGGGAAAACAGAATGTATCCTTTTTGGTCCAAAAAGAAAATTAATTCAAACACCCAAGGATAAATTTCAGGTTTCTTGCAAAGGTCAAATTATTAATTCTCATTCGGCTGTAAAATGCTTTGGGGTGATGATTGACAAATTTTTATCTGGAGAAGAAATTGTCTTTGTCTCCAATGTCATACAAAAAATCAATCAAAGACTAAAATTCC
>NW_018408846.1:256521-279963 GCF_002113885.1 Mizuhopecten yessoensis | reverse complement strand
GAATTTTTGGCAAAATATTTTGCCAAAATCAGTGAAATATCCAGGGAGCGATACATGCCCTCTAGGCCTGTTGTTTTTTCGCCTCATGTTTGTTCCCAGTCTATAATTAGTATTATAAATGATTTTTTTGTGTAATGCTGGGATGTAACATATATATAAAAGAAAACAATGTGTCATAAGTAAATATTTTGTATTGTTGCTATGATGATTACATATATGGGCCACAATATTTTGCACCTAGTGTCACTGGAACTACTTTGTAGAGGTCAGCCATCTTGAATACATATTTGCCTAACTTAAACAACAGTGTGACTTTGAAAGTGGATTGCTTCTAACAAAAGGACTATGCATCAGTTTCCGTGATAATTGTGTGTACCTATATACTTTGAAAATACATTCAATGTGAATTTTTTGTTCTTGTTGTAGGATTTACCACTGTAGCTGCGCACAAAGTGTACTGAATTAAAAGTAAGTTTGTGTTCTTATATTGTTTTAATAAGGGTTATATTTGTTAAATATGTGTTTATTGGCACAATATCCACAATATGGACTTGAGCAGATGTGATCATTAAACCATTTTATGTTATTTCCAGACNATGTGGTATATATAGCTGCAAGCTGTCGTAACAGACAAAAATGGCACCTACCTTTGTCGAATATCGGCAATACCCGCCGTACTGCCAATACCCGTCGTCTACAACTGTGCTTCGATTTAATGTACAACAGATCGCGCTCAATACTGACCGTGAACTATAAATAACCTCTCTAGCTACGACTACAGTAGACTAGTTATATATCTCCGCACTGTTCCCGTACCCACAATGAACCGTATACGGTAATATACGATTAGCTGCTTATAAGGGTACGTGTGTAGGTATAAAATACTGGTGCGCTTTGTCCATAGTTAATTTTCTGTATGATGCAAGGACGTTCTTTTTAAATTTCTTAACACTTCATGGTGAACATTTAACTTCATCCATTTATAATGACTAAATAGTTTCAATTTCCAAATACGTCTTTATTAACGTTCTTATTAAACATACCTGACGACAATAGGGCTGATATAGGACTGCAGCACTTTACAGATTGTGGATCCTAGAGTTTAACGCAACAGTGTTAAACAAACATCTCCATATATAGCCAACTGTTGGTTGAAGACACACATAGCGAAACTAACACATAGGCAAGTGTTGCATCCTTATATGGTCATTTCGAAATCAGCATTATATATGATCACTTATTTAGTAACCCGAAATAACCCTTGAATCACTGTTTGTTTTCGCTCTGACTGCACATACAGGTATTTCAATATGTACAGAGTGTGTTACTACCGTATTCTAAATGATAAGCGAAAAAAAAAAAAACATATTGTGTTGAGTGTCTAATGCTGTCTTGCTTTATTTCCAATGTGAGTGTGTCCTTTGTCTTAATGTTGAACGTTCGCCCAGATGAGGAAGGCAATGCCCCCATGCTTTTACCAAAGTTCTTGAAAAATGGTATTTGCTATTCCCATTTACGGTAATGGCAACAAATATGGTTCACTCGTTGTCGGTAATATGTGACCGAGCGGAATATGCTGTGTTTGGTTTGGTTTAATTTTGTTAAACGTCCTATTAACAGCTAAGGTCATTTCGGACGTGCCTCTATGTGTGTAGTGTATGTATGGCAAGCCAAGTTGTCATTTATTCATGGAGCAATGTTGATCCAGTACTTAACCAAATTATATAAGATATCTCATATATTATATAAGATATCTTATATATTATATAAGATATCTTATAAACATATGAGATATCTTATAAACATATAAGATATCTTATAAACATATGAGATATCTTATAAACATATAAGATATCNTCCTGGGCGAACGCTCAACATTCAGGCCAAAAGTGAGGTGTTGCTTAGCAAGGCGCTAGGAAATAAAAGGTAGTAAGAAGTAGAAAAAAAGATAAATATCCCAAATATTGCAATGGGTGAAGCAGATGTATTTTGGTCGCTTTTGTGTCCTCAAATAGAGGACACCAAAGCAAATCTTCAATTCTGCAGGGGTTCACGCATTAGTCGCCTCCTACGATATATGAAGTGGGTAACAGCAGGTCCCGGTCCCCCACCTGCAGGGGTGATATGCTGTGCTGGGTGCATTCGGCATGGTATTTCAGCGAGATACCACTATAAAGTCGGCATCAGATCTGCGCTATCACAATGAGGCAAACATGGAGGCACGTCCTAAATTATTATAACTATTGATAGGGCGTTAAACCCTTTAAAACCAACTATTGTCTTGTTTTATTTTGATTACTTGTGTTGCCTTTTTTTTGTCCATTTATTAAATTGCATATATGCTTTACATTCAGTGTGTCTTAATTTATGTGAAATGTTGAGAGTGACTTTCTGATGTTACTCATAAAGCAAATGACAAAAAATAACTCGGGAAGTAGAAAAAAAAACTATTCAATTTCCCACTGCAAGAATGCCAGTTGGAAAACCTACATTAAAATAGGGAAAATATGTTAACCTCAACCTGTAGGCAAGAAAGGAATATTGCATCAGAAAAATGTCATTAAAAATGAATGATTTACTGAATCTGACTAAAAGTAGCTATCCTTGTCGCAGAGTTAGCACGCCGAGAGGCAGATATGATTACTGCAGAAGAAGCAAATGAACTATGCCAGAAAAATATCCTCAAGACTGACTCTCATTAAAAAATATTGAACACTTGAACTTATGTTTTAAGGCTGCATGTTGCCCTTCAACACTGAAATTTGAGATTTCGTGAAAATAGACAAATCACAATGAGAACGGGTCACCTGGGAATGTGTAAACGTAAATTTCATCCACAGCAGGAAATTTAGCTGCTACTTCAACTCAGAGCACAGGGTACTGGTATAGCCTGACCATGGCTCGATCATAGAGTATGCCTATGATATGGGAGCTAGAATGACAATTTCAACGACAGCTTCATATAAAATGTAGTGCATGGGGGTGTCAGACGATTCGCCCCCAAACCGTAACGCCCCAAGCTGTTACGCCCCAAATTTGATTCATATCACCCCAACCAGTTCGCCCAAAAAAACATAACGCCCCACCCCCAACTATTTCCCCGAAAAAAACTACAACGACCCAAAAATGTCCTCCATAATAGTCACTTATTGGGCAAATTTTAAAGATATAAATTGAAAAAAATAAGATATTTTGCAATTCGTTTGATGCTGGGGACATAATTGTTGTGCCGTAGATCAGAGACGTAGACTAATATATATGTTTCTGCGTAGATCGATAACTTACATGTACCATATAGATCTATAGTATCCATGTTAGGCATATATTTGTATATTTATCATGATATATACACTGTATCAGATTATAAGATCATAAACACGCGTGCTGTAGATCGAAAAAAAAACACCAACAAGATCCATTATGTTATGTATATATGTTGCAAAAGAGAGTGTGTTCTTATATTTGTTTATGCATATAGATCCGAAAAAATAACTAGATCTATATGCATAAACAAATATAAGAACACACTCTCTTTTGCAACATATATACATAACATAATGGATCTTGTTTTTTTTCTTTTCGATAAGTAGTTTTGATTTTTCATATTTTTCACTTTATCCAAGGTTATCTCAGGTTTCATTTCATCTTCTTCTTCTTTTTTTTAATTTGTGTTATGACAAGCAACATATGTAAAGGGTTAATGAGGATAAAACAATGTCCCAATTTATTTAATCTATGCCATTTTTTTATTTAGAATAGATATGATTATCGTCCACTCAGTGTGTAACATATTCTTTCTTTGGTACCTTATTACATGAGTAGCTCTCCGTACACAGCTGGATTTTGCAAAGATTGAATAAAAAGTATAAGTAGAAATCAGTATTTTTGAATCGATGATAAATCACACCTATTTCACATCACACTATTGTACGTGTGTTTATTGATATCCGTGTATTACTTGTAAAATTGCCAGAGATTCAGAGATTTTTATTATCACTCAGGCACACTATTGTGCGTAACAAGAGGTCATCATAAAGTACAATATAACAATGATATGGTTGACCGTAAAGCAATCATCTTACTATGCTAGCGTACAATAATATATGCTATACTGTAGAACAAATAAAATGGAACTGTATGGTCACGGTTATTTCTATCATGTCATTACACTAAACCTTAAAGGTTATGGTAAGGTCATTTCCGGATATATTTCTGGTACTCCGCAGAAACGAGCACTTCCTTTTTATTATTCTTGCGCGTTCTGTCGTTTTACAAGCAAACGCGAAATATTGATGTATATCAGTTTGCTGTATTATATGAAAAACATTTAACTAATGTTGGCCATATGTGTGATAAGCTGTTGCATGTCATTTAAAATTGTATCATAACATAGAAACTATGTTTTTGCCGCGGATGAACATTGTTATGGTCATTCAGTTGTAAGGTCACGATACGGAAACCAATTTCCAAACTTATGAGAGGAATTTCGTGAAATTTTGAGGAAACTTCTTTCTTAAGTATGTTTTTTATGTTGCATTCACATTTCATAATATTTTTTCTTAACGAAAAAATAAGAATTCGAGTTTGTTAAATGATTTCGCATACGCCAAAGCCGTCGAATCAATTTGGTATCGTTAACAACATCTCGCACTAGTCGATTTCTGACATGTCTGATGTTGATAACGAACATTGTTTTGTTGTGCACAGTAACCGTGTGCTATAGTACTGATTGATAAAATTCGTCGTATTTAAACAATTTCGACAAACTTACATTATTTTTTAATGCACATGGATGATCTCATTTTATAATACTGTCATCCCTTTTTAACACCGTACAATTGTACATCATACTACAGTAAATGACATGTCATGATGTATCGGTACAATACAGTATACATTAATCGCAAGTTGATGGCTTAACCCACCAACATTTGTCACCAGACGTTTGGAACCAAATGCCTGAACCAAAATAGAAAATGTTGGTGTTTATTTTATAGTTTTTTAGAAGAAAACAATTTAAAGATTCAACTTCATCATGGAGAATAGCTGCTATTTTGATGTTTGTACATGTACATCATTAACGTCACGCTACCACAATTGGTACAATTTTGACAGTTTTTTAGTGCTCTTTAAAAATTCAGATCTTGTATCTGGAATGTTTCTTGATTCTTGACAAAGACTACCTATGGTGGTTCATTTTCAGGAAAAGATTTATATCTAAGTAATTTATTTTTGAAAATAGAACGCTAAACTCGGAGGGAGATTTCGTCCGTTTTTCGGCCGTAAATAGTACCCAAATTGGTACACCATATCACAGGCTATGGAAATTGTTTTTATTTCTACAAGTTGATGTGCCGATTACAACAAAATATATTGCTGTTATAGATACCATACTGCACTATAATTGTATATATTTACTTTTATATTATCCGAATATAAGGACCAGAAATCAACATTTAAACATGCTTATATTTAACCCCTTGAAAATCCTCCAAAGTTTCGTCGACGTACGTCGTTTTTACTGGTTTTCTGATATGTTTACTTTGAAGTCATCGTGTACTCTTAAAATTTTCCTGAAAACAAAACTATTTGGCAGAAATGCTGTTAAATATATATTTTGTTATACTGTCAAAGGAAAATGCTCAAATTTAATTTTAAAGTACTATTCAAACAATTTTCTGACCGTGTACCAATTTGGGTAGCGTGACGTTAGTACTAATATTAATACCCGGCCTCTGGCGACGCAATATATAAAACACATCTCTCATCGTCAGAAAGCTACGTTATCGCAGCTAGTACATAAGTAATAATAATAATTTGAGGTTCTTATATACCGCTTTATCACAACCTAGTTTGTAGGTCGTCTCAAAGTGGTTCACAAATTATTATCCGTGGTTATAGGGCCTTTGCAACCAGCCAATATCTTTCTCAACTCCCTGGGGTGCATACAGCCGGAGCTGCCATTTATATAGGTCAAGTATGATATAGAGACAAATAAACCCATCCATAAATTTGTAGCGGAACTGGACTGGGTCGATCGTCGGTGACCAGGAAGCTCAATTGGTAGAGCCTCTGTCTAGAGTTCGGAAGGTCCCGGATTCCATACATGCCATATCCACAGGAACCAGCCTCGTCTGTCAATACACCCATGATTATATTATAGGTGTATTGACAGACGAGGCTGGTACCTGTGCAATATCTTAACGATTTGAGTGTTTCAAATTTCATTCAGTCTCAAAAAAAAACTTAGTGAATAAACAATAGACTGACATTGGCCGTTGAGAGGTCTAAAGTCACAGACCAGCAACTTAAATTACAAGCCAGGCCAATTAGCAGCATAGGTGGGAAAGTTGTGAATGGCCAGCCAATTCACGGCACATGGCATGGTGTCATGCTCACTCATATGTGAACTGTTAAGCAATTAAATCGGGGATCCCCCTTCCAGCGGGCCTAGTTGCTAATTAAAATGTGATGACAATGGGTATAAACATTAAACAGCGATATAAGAGCTGTTAGTTCATTACAATTGATACATGGTTTACAGAAATGGAAATGTAAGTCGTGACATATATCAAAACCAGACCCTGACATTGAATCCTGGATTTATCCTCTTGTTGTCGGGATGAAATTGAATGTGAAAAGAATAACATTAACGCAAGAATGCAAATTCCTTCTTAATTGGATACATAAAAAATAAAACAAATGGAAGTTTAATCATTTTTTTCACCAAATGAAGATTAAATGTTCCTATTGTTTTGAGATATATATTTTTTTCTCTTAGCTGGGTCAACGAGGACAAACCTCTTGAAATTTTACTTTTTTTTACTTTTTTTTTTTTATTTGAATGTTATACATAATTCAAATGCTGATAGCTTTATCCGGACCGTATGTCACATGCAAACCTCCCTAAAATTCTTTAAAATATCAATAAAACTCCAATTTTGGCTCAAACAAAGTAATAAGAGGCTTCAGAATAACACAAATGATATAATGCTTTGTTATATGCAGTATTTTTTCTATTTAAAATATCTCACAAATTTCTCACTAATTCAAAGAAAAAAATCACACTAGTTTTGACCAAATCTCTCTCAAAGAAATTCACTGATCTCTGTATTGTGTGCCGTAAAGTTGTTGAATATGTGAGGTTCGAACCCTGGTCTGGCCATGCATTTTCCGTTATTATTACATATTCAAGAACAAATTATAGTTTGGTTATGGTGTATAATTTGAGAAATAGATTATTTGTATGCGCTTGCTTTCTTATTGAAGGATATAGGCCTAGATATATTTGGCACATATGTTAATATGCTTCACCTATGATGCATATGTCCATCCTTGCTCGGTGTTATTTTTTGCAGCTTAACAACTTTTTAACCTATATTGAACAAGGGCAGTTATGTAAATGCCTGGAATGCCTTTGTATTTCAAAGCTCCATTGTCAGAGCCAAGATTACCATAACATGTACATGCACTATGTGCCTTGATGAAACTTTATATTAAAGCTTGAATGAGTCGGTTTTAGAAGTTAACAATGCAAGTTGGTATATTTTAGCAGAGTTAATACTCTTAGTTCCTTTTATGCGGGTGGGCTTAGTACCAGACATAGGCTTATCATGTCTTGTTCTTGCAAAAGCAGAGTACTTCATACTGTATTGAAGATTCCTTTACACTGCATGCTAATAAACTTGATAATTCCGCAGTAGTTTGTACATGCAGTAACTGCCCCTTATTTTTTTTTCATACCAAAAATATAACTGTAGTATGAATGAATGCTACCATTGACTAGGTACAGTAGTCCAGTTAGAGTGACAGTGTATGGATCAGAATTTAAGTCCAGGTTTCAAATCATGATCAGGCCCTTTCATTTTTACACTTGAAACACTGTTTTGATTAAGTTTATATAAGTATTATTTTTTTTATTTATCTACTGTTTTTCTTTTAAACCTTTTTTCCGAAATGATTTCTCAAAGTTATAGCATACTGGAAAAAAATAAGATGTATAAGAACAGTCTTTTGCTGTAGTATGGGGATACCGATCATAAATAGATCTGGTGTCCGAGTGATGGCCCTTTGGTAATTTTTGATGAGAATTTGGTCTTGAGGCATAATTAATGTCTTCATAATTTGATGATGACTTATGTTTGCCAAACTTGCTATATACTTATAAATTATAAATAAATGCATCTTCAAGATAAAGCTCATTCCTTTTTTAAGATGACTATGATATTAAACGATGGTCATTCATTATGGGAACTCTATTTGTGTCTTTAATGTTCGGCTTACACATGCATTCCATTTTTTAAATGGTATAATTGTCTTTCTTTTTCTTGTTGAATTGATCTTTTTCACATTTCTGTTGTTTTGGCAGATGAAGTATGGGTCAGACTCTGTCTGAACCTGTTACTACCAAGGAAACTTCCAGCTGTCAGAACCAGTTCTTAAAGGTTGGCTCATCATGTATGCAGGGATGGAGAATAAGTATCCTTTATAATCAGCGGAGGGCCCAAGGAAGTTCATGGGCAGTATATTATAAGTTTTGAAGTGAAGGACAGAATTTTGACAGACCAAAAAGGCCTATGTTCACCAAAAGAGATTTAATTGTTTTTTTCCCTTTCAAGTCAATGTTACTTGCTGTGGTGATTTAAGATTACAATGTACAGTTTTTGGTTAAATGTCGATCTGTCAGATTTTTGGACCAATACTGACCTGTGCCTCAAGCTAATGTATGTTAATTGAAATTTATGATTCATTGACTTTACTAATCAACATTAAAGACAGTTTGTTAAGCTGGATATTAACTTGGTATAACAATAACCAGCTAGGTTTATTTGTATATATGTGGTAGATATACCTTGTAGTCCATATAATATTATTATATAGAAAACCCACCATGTCATTATTGCTGCTTAAATTATTCAAATGTATTCCAATTTGACACTGATAGAAGTAATAAAGTTCATGCAGCTACAAACATTACGTCCATCCTGTATACAAGCTATGTTAGCTGTACTGTACATACATACATACATGATTAGATGAACAACTCAGATAATGAATACAAAGTAGGCTATAGGTAAAAGAACAAAATGGAAAGAAGTAATATGTATTTTTGTATACATGGTTTAGACTTCTGAACAACTGTACAAAATACTGGTGAAGTGGTCAGGTTATTTTGTATCCGAAATTCGTTGGATTAAAATTAATTATCAACTATATATTTTGTCATCACAGGAACCCTCTACTTTAATATGGCATTTACAAGTAAATGATATATATAACAAAACCGGTCATATTCTTTCATATGTTTTCTGTTGAATACTATATGATTTATACATTTCATGAGTAGGGCCGAATATTAGTGTTTCTCTCTATTACATACATACAATTACAATGAGCCAAAGAAATGTCCTTGACTCTGTGTAGACATGGAGGATGCCCACACACACCTTCTGTCACTACCAGGTGACAAGGACGCACAGTTCTTTGGAGTGTTCGACGGTCACGGAGGTAAGCTCTCGCCTACACAGATTGAAATAGCATATTACTGGGTAGTTTGAAATGTGATATATAAATAATTATTTATAATCGCAGAGGTGTAAAATATTCAAAAATACTTTCCCTGCACTGAAATTCTACTTCATGACTTTTCCTGATTTAATTAATTGAAACAAATATTCAAATATTTCTGTAATAGATATATCAACAGAAGCAGTCTCAGGAATTAACGATGATTAGAAAAATGTATGGATGTAGTTGAGGGGCAGGGCCAAAAAATCGCTGGACATGAAAAACCAAACACAATCATGCTAAATGTGTCGAGACTAAATTAGTCACATTGTATGGCCCCACCCCTCGAGACCTATTTACAATGAGATAATAGTGATTATAGCATTTGCAATGTTCTCTTAATGTTCGGGTGAGAATTAATACATGCCCTCTTGGACTTTTGTTTAATGTGTATAATATACCTGTGTTATAGCTATAGATTATATTGTACTATACTTGTTACACTGCCTTTACGACAATTTATATTCTGTAGGTGCCAAAATAGCTCAATATGCAGGGATCAATCTTCATAAGAAAATTGTGTCACATCCGGCATACTGTAAGTATCTATCATCATTACAATACATATCTATACATGTTCTTCACTGATTAATAATGTTTTAGTGGAATAGTGATTAATTTTACGTGTAATTCAATTTTGAAAATAGGAAATATGCTGAATATCTTAAAAATGCATTGTACATTACCTATCATTTTATTATCCACACTGAAGCCCCTAAATGTTTTCGTCATTATTTATGAATTGATTTCTGTGCACCAACTTTTGGTACTTGTGCACAGCAAAACTTAAATTTAAAAAAGTATCAAAAACATGCCTGATCTTCCCCATCCCAATTTTCCTATAGGATGATCAGATGTCATGATAGGGAAGACATGTACTCTTGTCATTATTTTGATAATAATTACCAAGGTAATCTTATGAGAAAAAAGGGTGTTTACTGCTAATGTATCAATTGGCCTTTTTCTAAGTGTGCTTCTAAGGTATATATCAGAATTTTGTGTAATATTTTTTTTTGACAAATTAATGTTGATGAATTGATTGACTTAGGTTTTTCTATTATAATTACTTTTAATTTAGCTCAGGGAAATGTGCCTGAAGCGATTCGACAGGGCTTCCTAGGATTGGACGAGGAAATGATCAAAGGTTGGTTTCACTGTTTACGTACACCAAAGCTTTAAAGGGGTCTAAAACACCAAACTTTGGTATATATACTCTAGGCTCAAAGTAAAATTGGAATTTTGAGCACTATTTATGGCACTATTTATGGCCCCATGTAATTTAACAGATAATTTACTTTATGTGTTTGTTAAGGCTGTTCTGTAGCATTTTAAAATATTTATGATATGCATGAAAAGCAGAAGATTTTTGTTTTTTATTCAAACTGGAACCAGGATTTTCGAGGTCCAGAGAGGGGTTGTCATGTTTGAATGTACATAATGTATTTCTTTTTTCTGGGAAAGCTACCTTTTAATAATCTATATCTAAATACAGTGTGTTTGATTTTTCAGTGCTATTTCATGATTTTAAATGATACGTTCTTGTTTGCATAATCTTCTGAAAAAAGGAGGAAGTTGAGTTTTATGTACATTTTTGCTATTTTCAAGTTAATGTCATGCAAAAAAAAGCAGGAAGTTGTAGGAATTTCATATTTATATGAAATGTGGTTTAGAATCAGTGATTTTGTACCTCTTTTTGACTGGGGCCTGTGCCTTGGCCACACAAAAAAGCACGATTTAGAGGGAAATAAAGTGTATTTTGCAGTGTTTTTGTGAAAATGCAGCAAAAATGTTTAGGAGAAATTCAAATGGGCCTTTTAAAATTCACCTTAAAAAAACACTGAAAATTATAATGTCAGTTCCACTGATTATCAGAATTTCGAAAACATACAACGGGTAAAACAATCGGTAAAGATGTAGGTAGCTAAGATGTAAGGTTAGTATATGGTTATATATTGGCTTATAGGTAACTTTAAAAAGTCATACGGTATATATACCGGTATCCAGATTTTAAATCCTCTCTGCTGTGTAGTGTTACCTGGCCATCCCCCAAAAAGTTCCTCTTTGCTCTTGGCCCATAGCTTTTATCAGAATATGTATCATAAAAGTGCTTGTGGCTTTTGTTCAGTTACAACAAATATTTAACAGTTATTTTTATGCCCTGCCATTTTAGTGGGGAGAAGGGGCATGCATACACCAGTATAAGGTGAAACTTCGATATTACATTTCCAAGCTGATGAATTCTTAATGCAGGCATGTACATATAGTGCTTTTAATGTTTGTTCTGTCTCATTGTTTCCCCTCTCAACCCATGCCACTGTCATCACTATCCACTTCATTTCCTAACAGATGATAATCAGACTTTAAAATTAGTCAGGAAAAGGTAGTCACCGTTACTGTTCATAGAAATTGTGTTCATAATATTTGTTGTTACAGATGAAGCCATGAAAGAGGAGCTAGCAGGAACAACAGCTGTGATAACGATATTCAAAGGCAATACCATCTACTGTGTAAGTAACTCGTTAACATGTTTTGGTATGGCTAAGTCTGGAATATTTCTTATTTAAATGGCAGCAGTATTAAGAACGATTTCAGTTGACATCTCTCTAAAATATGTAGGGTTTGTAGGTAAGTTTGTAATTTCATTTAATTAGATTCTTTCATGAGTTGACTTGAACATTCCAATTTTTAGCTGTGGATCAACAAGAATTAAAGACATCACAAGTTTTCTTATTATGACTTAGTGAAAATATTGTTCGTATGAGTGAGATTACATTTTTGACACATGTGTTTTTAACGCAAGTTTCTAGTTTATACTTTATGTCAGTCAGTGTTTCTCAGTAAATTATTTAATGCTTTGAGTAGCCCCAAGCATTTTTGGATATTTTCTGGTAGTTCATTCAGAGTTGCTGGTTGATGAGAGAATGACCAGCATCTTTTGGATTGTTGAATGATGTACAAGTTTGATGTGTTCCCATTACTAGCCTCTGAAATGATATCAATATCTATATAAAGAAGGTGTGTCATTCTTTCAGGGTAATGTTGGAGACTCTCGAGCTGTGGTGAGCATAAAGGGAACAGTGGAACAGTTGTCTCACGATCACAAACCTGGCAATGAATCGGAAACCAAAAGGATCATTTCAGCCGGAGGATGGGTAGAGTTTAATAGAGTAAATGGTATGTTCTTCTGATCATTTAATAATGATTAAAACACTATTTGTGCATTATCTAGGTTTAGATTTTATCAAGCTGCATTTTGTCAACTGAATGGCATGTCTGTGGCAGCTGTTCAAGAATTTGTGGATTCATTAGAGATGTATAGTATAAATGAGATTAAATGTAAATTTTCACCATGTTGTAATATAAGTTTCTGATTATACTGTTGTCTGTTAACTACTGTTAAAACTGGCCTGGGGCTAGAAGATACTTAATCAGGGCTAGTAAAATTATACCAACAAGCCATTATGCCTGCTAAAACAACTGCAGAATTGCTACCATAGAAAACCAACATGGTTAATTCTGACTTTGGCCTATATTGTTCCTTCTATTACAACTGATACTGTTTCTTGTTTTGCTCACATTCGATTTCATTTATGTGCTGCTTCAACCAGTTAATTCATGTTAATTAGTAAAATAATGACAGACCTAGATCTTTAACCCTAGAATAGGTCTAGGTGTTAAAATATTCATGAGATATTTGAATTTGTTATGAAATCAATGGGAAAAAAATCAAATTGACGTTACTATAGTATCAGAATACTTTATATTGACCAATTAGAAAAAAACATGATAATAAATAAACAAGTGATATATGTTCTTACCTGAATTGATTTTTACAGGTAATTTAGCACTTTCTAGAGCACTAGGAGACTTTGTGTTTAAGAAAAACGAGAAGAAGGGTCCAGAAGAACAGATTGTTACAGGTGAGAATTGAATCATCATCGTGAGGACTGATACAATAGAACTACAAGTGCTTATCTTGGTTACAACTGCCATAAAGCCTTGATGATGCCAACAGTGAATAAAACCCACATTACTAGCCATTTCTCCATATACGCTGAAACCTTACACTTAGTATAAACCCTGTCTGGTTTTAACATTCACCCCTCTAACAACTCTGCTTGTTTGGTTACATATATATGGCACATGATTAAAAACTATTCCTATGGTATAGTACAGAGATACTACACAGCTAAAACAGCTTATTACTAGATGTATGTTATGGGTACAGCATGATCCCTGGGAAACAGATTCCATCTCGTTCTTCTCTCTTACTGGGGCTATATACTTCATTTATCATTAATGCCAATTGTCTGAAATTGTTCACAAAATGAACATTGATATCCTCTTGAACAGCCTTTTTCGGACAGAACAAATATTTATCTCTATGGTTACTTTTTTCCCACAAGGCAATAACTACATGTATCAATCAGAATCCATTCAAGACTTTTTTTTTTCAATGTTTAGATTTATATTTCACAATCTGATTGATTCTCTCACTCTTGACAGTATGATAATAAGACCTGATCAGTTGATCAGAAAACAATCATTTGGAGTAGGTACTTTTTTGTGGTATGCTTTCTAAACAACAAGGTCTAGAATTGGTAGGTTCATTTAGAGGCTGTACATGTACAGAGGAAATGTAAATTAATTGTTTGTAGAGTTGATAAAACACAAGCAGTGGGATTACGTTTTAAAAAGTGCTATTTCACTAGTGGAATAAGAAAGCTTTTTTTCCTATCCATATTAAGGAATAAGCATGAACCAGTATACAGAATCAAATGACACAAGTACATCAAAGGAATGTTAAATTGAATGATACCTTATAGGAATGATACACTTTTTACCATAACAAACACTTAAAGATCAATTTACATAAGTAAATAAACGAGAATAGAAAATTTGATCACGTAAAAAGGTCTGATTTTGTGTTAATCTAGCGTATCCGGATGTGATTGAGAACCGTATCACACCAGACCATGAGTTCCTAGTCATAGCCTGTGATGGTATCTGGGACGTCCTCACTAGCCAGGAGGTTGTAGATTTCGTCAGAGCGCGAATAGCACAAGGCATGGAACCAGATATTGTAAGTAAAATAATAAATTATGAAGATGGAATGTAGAGGACAATCCTTCAGTGGTGTAAAAATCCACTAGCCGAGTCATACTAACTCAGGCAACACCCTGGCTACCAGATCAGCTGGGGCTAGTAAAATGTAGAGTCATACTAACTCGGGCAACACCCTGGCTACCAG
Organism: Mizuhopecten yessoensis; assembly: GCF_002113885.1. Lineage (NCBI taxonomy): Eukaryota > Metazoa > Mollusca > Bivalvia > Pectinida > Pectinidae > Mizuhopecten > Mizuhopecten yessoensis. Next base: position 265,145 of record NW_018408846.1, on the reverse strand, counting down.
ATCAGCTGGGGCTAGTGAAATGTAGGGTCATACTAACTCAGGGTTAGTGACTTTTTTATGATGGTATAACTGACAAAGATGTCTCTGTTTAATTCTATCATCATTAGTGTAACCAATTAACATACTAAACCAGTGAAATCCTGGTAAATTTCCCTACTGTATCAATGGGAACACCTGGAGTCATTCGTGCTGCATTGATGATGCAAGATGCTCTGTTGCTTTTCATGTGTTTGTTTAATGTGCTATTAGGCACTATTCACCACATAAATAACTTAAAAAGTCAATACTAACCACCAAAATGGCCTCCTTTTGTTGCAAATTATTCTCATTAGAGTTTATCTCCAAAAGTCGGCGGTCAGCCATGTTTGATTTTGATGCTTTCTAAAACTAGAACTGGTATCTGGTCTGATTTTCAGTAGCTGTCAAAAAAAGAAACCTTCTTTCCAGCTTCAATAATTTGAAAAGCATTCAGTTTTGCTCTTAAATTAGTATAAAATCAAGTTCTAAACATATCCATTTGTATGTGTGAATGTAATACATGTATGCCATAGTTGATGTGATCATTTCAGCTTGATCCATTTTAAAGTTCGTCTGGCTAGCAGTATGTATTTTCAGGCCACAATATTGTTTGTAAATTTACATGAACCAAATCTGTATTCCTGAGTTTGAGCTCTTTATCTTACCAAAATGCAAGTTTTTGTTGAATTAAGCATCATTATAGTTAAATTTTTCAGAAGAATAAACAAATTCAATACACTTTCATGAGGTCTATCAATCCTACACTTTGCAGATTATATCTGTTGTTTTTTCCAGATTTGTGAAGAGTTGATGACAAGATGTTTAGCACCTGACTGTCAAATGGGTGGACTTGGGTGTGATAATATGACTGTGGTGTTGGTTTGTTTTTTATTTGGTCAAAGTTATGATGACTTGATTAAAAAATGTGCCAAGCCTGGTGCACGAGGGGCTTCCACGGCACATCTCACAAGCTACCAGGCCAGCTACAACCGCGTTGATCTCAAGTGACATAACCAATCATCCTGTATATGGAACTCGAGCAATAACGTGTCCCTTCACCGTACAAAATGGTTTTAGTTTAATCAAACATGGATCTTTTTTCAGTACACCACATTTCTGGATCTAAATCAAAGGAATCTTATTATAATTTTCAGTGCAAGTTTGGTAAAAAGTTAGGAATCAAAAATTAGTTATGTTTTAAATTTACCAATTTGAAAGTCTCTGGCTATGTAGCTATTTAAGATGTCATAATTTTTGTCCTTACATTATCAGGTATTCAGTAAAACTGAACTTGTATTTTTATGAAATTGTGTTTTTTTCCTTTCATTCTTTATGAATATTGCAAATAAAAAATCAGTCATTGCAGTTGATTGTTAGAGAATTTTATGACTTAATAATTTTCTTGATGTAAATTAAACCTTGTCAGTTGATATTAATTAAAATTATTAAAATTGAAAAAAAAAAGTTCACTTGTTGGAAAACTGTCCACGTCCTTGAAAGTTTTATAGAAATTTTCCAATTGAATCAAAAAGGTATTTTTTTTATTTTGTATTTAATTTCATCACATTTTCTATAATGCAATTTTTACTATTTTGTTCGGTTTAACAGTATGAAATTTGGTAGTTACTTCGAAACCATATCCTTTCAATAGCCATAGTGTTTTTATGCAGTGCAAACATGTAACAGGGTCCTATAAGAGCTGCCATCGTACACTGGCCTAGGATTGTAATGTTAGGCAGTGTAAGAAAAGGAGGTTCTTCTGTGTTATTTCACTGAGTTTGGATATTTGGTAAACTTCAAAGTAATTTTGATTTTCTCAAAATAGAGATAAGGGATTTCCAATCCAGGAATTGATGAACTTCCATCTTATCTTTTTACATAAAGAAAGCTAAAACAAAGTGTTTTGTCCACTTGTCTGTAACTTAAGTAAAATGGCTTACAAAATTTGCTTAAAAACGAAAAACTTAACATTATTGCCCAAGCTACATCATACATTTGAAACCACATTTCTGGTGTACAATATTGGCTCTCGGAATCCTGGTTTTTCGCACTTTGTAAATATGTTATGGCCATCGCCACAATATGATGGTGGCTGTCCTAGTGATACTAAATTTCTGTTAACTATGTACATCCTTATTTTTCCCTTTTAAACAACTGCAACATAAAACAAAGTTTTCTTTTTCTTTTTCTTGAATTTTTGGTATACATTTGTAGATTTTGGCAGTGAGTGTTGATGTATACATTGTAGTAGTAGGTTACTGATTGTGATAGATTGATGGTAGCAGTAGTGTATGCCTCTGTGATATTAATGTGAGTGGATCTTATGTAATCCTTTATAGGACCAATTTCTGTCCAGTTCACTCCAGGTCTCTTAAGTTCATGATTTACTAATATATCAGCAAGTTGTTTGTTAAATACTGAATTGAGATAAATGCTGTTAAATTAGGTCTGAGCAGCATCGATATGTCTAGGAGACGAGCTGTTCTTTACAGCTCCTCTTAAGCTGTTATTTCAAAATATTTACCGGTTAATGTACATGAAAATAGATAAACCTGTTTGGAAAGTTTGGTACAACATTTACAAAGGATCAGTATCTTACTATAAGTCTTAATGAACCAAGGCGGTTTGTAAGCTTGACAGGGTAAAATATTATCCATCCGTAAAAATTAAAAATATTTTGTGCATCTATTCTTTAATAATGGTATTTATCCCAGTAAACTTGTACCAGTTTTACTTGTATAACCCTTTAACGTTGTTCACTAGTCACACTTGTAACTTATCGTAGATAATGACGATCAGAGCTCTAGTCTGTCACATTGTGATATCATGTAACGTTTAGCACTGTATACAACTACCTATTTATCCTTCTTTAACAGTATGAAATACATAATGTTTTATTGAAAAAAAATTCTAGGTAAATTCACATAAATAATTTTTAATCTATATTTCATTAGGGTAAAACAGTATAAAAGAACTAATAGAGATAGAACAGGAACTGTTGATAGCCATCAGCAATTAAACGCTGTTCAATCAGCTTTTTCTGTGGCTATTTTTTATAACTATCTTTCTACGTAATTACGGACAGAACATTTAGTGAAATCGAAAAATGTCTTATGTCAATGAACTTGTTATCTAGTCCTGTAGTACAATTGTACATCAACACACGATTTAATTGACAGTAAACCCTGAAGTTTGACAGGTTTAGATATATTAAAGTAGATAAAAGCACTCCAACTACCCCATAACAATGGGTTATTGTTTTTTCAATTTAAAAAAAAAAATGAAATGTTTGATACAACAGATATTGGCTCAAAATTTAAAGATCAGACACGTGTGTTTTAAATTATATGGTTACTGATCTAACTTTTCAGTAAGCTTTTTTTTTCTGCAGTGATATTAACCTATCTATATCAAGCAATACATTTTTCTGCAATAGTATATTCTAATTGAATATATATTAAACAATAAATTTTCCTGAGTTTATATATACATGGTATATTAAGTTATATTACAACATACTGGATTTTGTTTGCACTTCCGATATAGCAGGTGTGCATCATTAGCTTAATGACTAATAAAGGTTAACTTTGAATCGCTGATAATTTCAACGATAAAAAAAATCGAAAAAATATTAAGTATGTCCTGAGATTTATTAAAACAAAATGACTCTCTGGAATCATACATGTCATTTTTGTTGTCATTTTTTTGTTCAACAAATCAATTTAATTTGAAAATTTGACTTGTTGTAGGGAGAAGCTAAATAAGCTGACTGAGTCCAGATCTTATTGTTGCATGTTACTGTGAAGATTTATCAAAACTTTTTATTTCTTGTTTGAAGCTTTTGACAATGGCTTTGCATGACAAATTCTGTTATGATGAGTAAAGGAAAACTACTGGAATGCCATTGCGCTTACTTGTAGCTACTAATGCTGTAGTGTGTAATGGTATATCAGTGACTTGGGAACCTATGTCTGATAAATTATTGTACACAGGCATTGAGGCAGTATAGCCTGAGGAAATGTACACAGAAATACCCAAGGCTTGACAAAAACTCTAACTTTATTCCGTTGTTTTATGTGTATTTGTAATCAGAATAGATTATAATCTATAGTGTGTAATGTATCTGTAGCAGTTGATCAATACTTTGTATTGAAATAAGAAATGTTGATAGGTAAGTTATGTAGTTCTGAGTTTTAAACCAGTATAAGACTTGTGTGTAAAGTGTTGATGTGTATATCACTAATATGTGTATTATAGGCACTAGAAACACTTCCTGACGCAATCACCTAGCTCCAGGGTTGAAGAAACTTTGAGAATATCTTAATTCTCTAAAGAATAAATTTCCACCAAATGTCAAATGAAATTGTAAATTATTTATGTGAAGTATTTTAAGGACAATTTCTTTGCTTGAGACAGTGAATGAAACATAGAAAGACTAAATATAAAATGAGTTAGAGAAATGTTGAAATAGTATTAATAAAGTAAAAGGAACCTTTATGAAACTGGAACCAGTTATCAATGGTCCGGCAATTCATCTTGACCTCGATGATACATGTCGTCACTGTTAAATTATCTATCACAATGTTACTGGTATCAAGTCATCAGATGTTTAGTGAAACATTGATTTCCTTGATAGTGATCCTTCTGGCTATTGCATTTAAAATAAAAGTACAGGTACATTGTATAGGATTCCCTACATACCCTTCAATGGAGAAATATCAACTTTGATTCACTTGAAATATGACCTAATTTATGAAACTAGGACTATTATTTTCCTCAAGTACAGTACAAAACAAAGCATTTTCCTTTGTTAAAATTTCTGTCATGTGAACACTTAATTTAATACAGTTTAAGCATGCCATTTTGAGTAATGTAGTCTTCCACAGTGACGTTTAGATTACGTAAAATGTAGTGTTTTTTACCGGCAAGTATGTACATTGTTTTTACAGGTCCTCGGGCCTGACTCCATTCGCGATTCTGTTGAAATCCCTGCTTCGGTTAAGTTCTCCTTCACATGAAGGCGTATATAACATGTCCTTTTGCAATATGGACATGGTGATTCAGATCTTTTCCCTGTACCATGAACAACTTGAAGGTCATTGGTTGGCCTTGAATAGTCATTGGGTTGACCATCTTTAATGGCTAAAGGTTGTCGATTGTTCTCCTTCTGTAGTCAAGGGTATGGTCAGGTGACCTTCAAAGTTCAAGGGACATTTGGTGGTGTTAAGTTGATGGTACTGCCATTGAGTATCACTGTTTAATGGAGGGAATGATATTTTTTACTGTAAAGATAAGATTTTTAAAACTGTTTGAACCTTACTTATCAAATATAATAAAATAAATGAAAAATTCCATTTTGGGTAATTATATATCATAATTCGTATCGAAATTACTATAGTAAATGTATATGTATATATAAGTTCATGGCCAGAGCAAGAAAGTTGATAAAATAAACAGAAAATCAGTAAAGACATGTATACCTCTCTTGTCAAAGATATATACTTGGTCACAGGAGTTCAAAGTTACATCAATAAAGTTGGTATATAGCTCATATCTGTCGCTCAAGAATGAACAATCTGTATGAGCTATTTGCTGCTTGTAGGTGCGACATTCTGACCATAGTGATATAACTTTGAACCCCTCTGATATGTTAATGAGAAGGAGTTGATCTGTTATTAAATCTGTTAATTGACTTGTGTTGGTGTACATGCATGGTGTCTTTATTATATGATAGGAAATCTACTGACTAGTTTGTTGTTTTTGCAATAGTTGCATAGATGTGTTCAAAATCTTTAAAAATAATGATACTCTTCATACTTCGAAATCTCATCTCATTGTAATTTACATGGAGGCCATATACAGATACGAACAGAAAGTCCAAATACCAGGTGTACCAAAATAGATCTGGTCCAACTAAAGGACAACGTAAAGAATTATGAAAGTGCGTTCAATTACCGTGTTAAGTATATGATTTTTTTTAAAGTACATGCATGTAAAATACGAATAAGATTTTTAAAGTTAAATTGTGGTTTATATATTTAGTTATTTAACATAGTTTATTTTTTGTTCCTGTGGATGACAATAGTTCTAAAAACAAAGCATTTAGAATAATAATCATATACACAATGTGATCATTTCAAACATACCAGTGGTTAAACCATTTGTTTTCTAATTACAGTACATTCCAAACACAATACAAAATTTATTTAATTTTAATCATTTTTTTTTTAATATTTCTAATTCTGCAAAAATAACATTCAGATGCCTGATCATCTTCGATGCCTGATGGGAATATGGGTTGTTCCTAGCACCATATTTACCATAAATAGCACCCAGGGCAGTATCACATTGACATAAAGGGAAGGCTGCTTAAATAGATATGTCTGTAAAGGGATTGCAGTTGTAGTGTGTACTGTTAGGTGAATTTACTGTCATATCTGCCATCTGTACTGATTTTTAGAGTAGTCTACAACATTACTGATTGTACTACCGTCATCTATATATATGTGTAAATATTGAATTTTGTGTACCGGTGCAGGCCAGGATCAAGGTTTGGGAGGTGTTTACAGAATTTCGGTATGTTCCGAAAAGGGGACTAATAGTGGGATTATTGTTTCTGGGTGCAGACAGGAATACTTGTTTTGTAGTTTCAGAATATGACAATTATATGCACCAAAATCTATACAAGAAAATACTGGTTCAGAGGTAAAATTTGAGCTTTATTTGTTACTGGTACACTATTATTCTTCATGGTGAATGTACAACACATTAACAATTGGAAAGTCACAGCCATAATCATAAGCTATCACACATAGGACTAACTTAAATGCCAATCGATTTTAATTGCTTATAAGGACATGACAGTAGTGTTTTTAATGACTTGATTATTTAGTTGGAAATTTAATTTTGATTGTCGCATCAAGTGCATTTTTTAACAATTGATAGAATGAAACCTCAATCCATCCTTTCTATCCATCCATTAGCAACGGAATTACCATTTAACTGTAATATATGTTTTCAACAATTATACTTAAATAATGTATGCCTGAATCACAGTAGATTTTGTGTAAATATTACCTGGTAATACCCATATAACAATAATACATGTATAAGTTAATGTTGATTGAAAGGTAAGAAAGTGTTTATTGGTGTACTACAGTATAACTGCATGGAATTGACAAACTTAAGATATGATATACATTATCGACAATATTGTGTATTGTACCGTTAGGTAGAACATTGGTAATCCATCTGGATATAAAAAAAAATGGAGTCTTAATATTTATTTCATATGTATATTGATAAAAAAAAATCCAAAATCAGTAGTATCCATGGTCACTTTTATCAAAGAAGAATTAAAAAAAAAAATGAAAAACAATGCTCTAAAATACTGCATGGTTTTAAAATTACAATTACATGTAAAAGGTAAAGTATTAAAATGTTAGATTGACAAGAATTGTGAAGAATCTATACTGTAAATTTATAATCTAACTTTTGAAGTGATTTAGAAAGTACTGCCCTAATTAGTATATAGTTAGAAATCAGCTCACAGACTAATGTTATGGTAGTTAAAAAGCCAGACGATGTCAGAAATCTTCTTCCTTGTGAGAATGAGTTTTGTACAGTAGATATCACTGCATGTTATAGGGTGTACATTTTAAGAGAATTTGAATACAAACAGATTTTATGTAGACAATAAGTGCCAATATTGTGCTATGTGGTGAAAATGACTTTCCTGACATTTTTTGTCAAGATGTTGTTTTATAACCTGTATGAAACTGTACAGTTGGTCATTATTTGTGACGAGAATCAGTCATGTACTGGCATATATGTCATGTCTATGTACCTATATCAAGTCTCATTAATATATATTTTCCATGTTGTGTATATGTTTTTATCTTTGCTTCACTAATCATTTTACATGAGATATTTGATGGACTCCCTAAGACCAAGAGAAATTTGTGAAGATTGTAAAATATAAGGAATCTCCATTTTTTCCACCATAGAAAAAACAAACGGTCCAGATTTACTTATCATAAATATAACAGATTTTCATCCTGAACAAGACATTGAGTAATGTAAGTCAAGTATTATAGCATAATAAAGGTTTTGAAAATATACTTCCTTCAATCTGTGCAACTCCATCAAATATTTCATGCATATGATGTTCTTTTCAAAATTTTGTGTTCTTTGTTCTAGCTGGCCAAATATATGTACAAAAGTATGACAAATATCCTTCAAATTTGATGGTAGGTAATTGTTATTTCAATTAAATTTAATGTTTTAATATAATGAACATTTCTAGTTCAACTTCTGTTTCAATATATTTACATTTTTAGGTCACCTGAGACAAAGTCTCAAGTGACCTATTGCGATCGCCTTTTGTCCGTCGTCCGTCGTCCGTCGTCCGTCGTGCGTCCGTAAACAATTTACATTTTCGACTTCTTCTCCAAAACCCCTGAACCAATTTTAATGAAATTTTGCAGGGACCTTCCATGGACAAAGGTCAACAAAAATAGTTGCCGGTTTAGTCCTAAGCCCCCAGGGGCCTGAGGGGCGGGGCCAAAAAGGGTCAAATTGACTAAAATTTCAAAAATCTTCTTCTC